>NC_088858.1:50098008-50398008 GCF_963853765.1 Magallana gigas | reverse complement strand
GGTACTCTTCTCTGTGTGCCTTGTCCACTAACTGTATTCTTCACTGTGTGCCTTGTCCACTAACTGTACTCTTCTCTGTGTGCCTTGTCCACTAACTGTATTCTTCTCTGTGTGTTGTCCACTAACTGTATTCTTCACTGTGTGCCTTGTCCACTAACTGTACTCTTCTCTGTGTGCCTTGTCCACTAACTGTATTCTTCTCTGTGTGCCTTGTCCACTAACTGTATTCTTCACTGTGTGCTTTGTCCACTAACTGTATTCTTGACTGTGTGCCTTGTCCACTAACTGTATTCTTCTCTGTGTGCCTTGTCCACTAACTAAATTCTTGACTGTGTGCGTTGTCCACTAACTGTATTCTTGACTGTGTGCGTTGTCCACTAACTGTATTCTTCTCTGTGTGCCTTGTCCACTAACTGAATTCTTGACTGTGTGCGTTGTCCGTTAACTGTATTCTTGACTGTGTGCGTTGTCCACTAACTGTATTCTTGACTGTGTGCGTTGTCCACTAACTGTATTCTTGACTGTGTGCGTTGTCCACTAACTGTATTCTTGACTGTGTGCCTTGTCCACTAACTGTATTCTTCACTGTGTGCTTTGTCCACTAACTGTACTCTTCTCTGTGTGCCTTGTCCACTAACTGTATTCTTCTCTGTGTGCCTTGTCCACTAACTGTATTCTTCACTGTGTGCCTTGTCCACTAATTGTACTCTTCTCTGTGTGCCTTGTCCACTAACTGTATTCTTCTTTGTGTGCCTTGTCCACTAACTGTATTCTTGACTGTGTGCCCTGTCCACTAACTGTATTCTTCACTGTGTGCCTTGTCCACTAACTGTACTCTTCTCTGTGTGCCTTGTCCACTAACTGTATTCTTCTCTGTGTGCCTTGTCCACTAACTGTATTCTTCTCTGTGTGCCTTGTCCACTAACTGTATTCTTCTCTGTGTGCCTTGTCCACTAACTGTATTCTTCTCTGTGTGCCTTGTCCACTAACTGTACTCTTCTCTGTGTGCCTTGTCCACTAACTGTATTCTTCACTGTGTGCCTTGTCCACTAACTGTACTCTTCTCTGTGTGCCTTGTCCACTAACTGTATTCTTCACTGTGTGCCTTGTCCACTAACTGTATTCTTCACTGTGTGCCTTGTCGACTAACTGTATTCTTCACTGTGTGCCTTGTCCACTAACTGTACTCTTCTCTGTGTGCCTTGTCCACTAACTGTATTCTTCTCTGTGTGCCTTGTCCACTAACTGTATTCTTCTCTGTGTGCCTTGTCCACTAACTGTATTATTCTCTGTGTGCCTTGTCCACTAACTGTACTCTTGACTGTGTGCCTTGTCCACTAACTGTATTCTTTTCTGTGTGCCTTGTCCACTAACTGTATTCTTCTCTGTGTGCCTTGTCCACTAACTGTATTCTTCTCTGTGTGCCTTGTCCACTAACTGTATTCTTCACTGTGTGCCTTGTCCACTAACTGTATTCTTCACTGTGTGCTTTGTCCACTAACTGTATTCTTGACTGTGTGCCTTGTCCACTTACTGTATTTATTACTGTGTACGTTGTTTACTAACTGTAATCTTTACTATGTGCGTTGTCCACTTACTGTATTCTTTACTGTGTGCGTTGTCCACTAACTGTACTCTTTACTGCAAGTCTTTGTGTGTGTTGTTCACTAACTGTACTCTTCACTGTTACGTTGTTCACTAACTGTACTCTTGACTGTGTGCGTTGTTCACTAACTGAATTCTTTACTGTGTGCGTTGTCCACTAACTGTACTCTTGACTGTGTGCCTTGTCCACTTACTGTATTCTTCACTGTGTGCCTTGTCCACTTACTGTATTCTTCTCTGTGTGCCTTGTCCACTAACTGTATTCTTCACTGTGTGCCTTGTCCACTTACTGTATTCTTCTCTGTGTGCCTTGTCCACTAACTGTATTCTTCTCTGTGTGCCTTGTCCACTAACTGTACTCTTGACTGTGTGCATTGTCCACTAACTGTACTCTTTACTGTAAGTCTTTGTGTGTGTTGTTCACTAACTGAATTCTTCAAAGTGCGTTCACAAACTGTACTATTCACTGTGTGCGTTTTCCACCAACTGTACTTTATATAATTCTTATTGATGTGAATGATTGAAAAAAAAATCTTGTTTACCACAGTAAATTAACTGTTTCATGTTCCATTTTAATTGTTTACATCATGATAACTGTTCTTGATAAGACTGCAGTTAGGTTCGTTACAATGAAAAGAAAGACATCACATCGCTCCAATTCTCGCTGATCTTGCACTGCATGGCTTCTAGTGGTAATCCGCCCTTAATGCAAATTCCTGGTATATATTTACCTAGGATTGTATAGATTTGTTCCAGAGTATTTACAGAAACTTATAACTATCCGCAAAAAAGCCGGACTTTACGATCCTACGGTAGCTTGCTATTCCATTTACAGACCTTTTGCACTTGTACGTACAATAAACAAGAATTTCACTGTGCTGCTCCCGATTTATCGAAGTTTTTCCGTGTGTATTCGTAAAGCCAAATCTGTCCAATGTTTGAAAGATAATTAAAGACTTACTTCCTTCAATCAACGTTTTAAATAATTTCGTGATTAATTTCTAAGCTTGTATCTTGTGTTTTTCTTTTTAATTTTTACTTAATCATCCATATTTCTATTTGTTGGAAAATAGAGTTCATTTTTGATTAAATTAAAGTTATCTAGACTATTGTTTGATATCCATTTTATGTAAAATGCCTTACAGTGATACGTTTATTATATATGTGACTTTAAAATTATTATTAAAATTTATTATTAACGCAATCACCAAACTGTGTCTATTTTTATTTTTTAACGATTTGTAAAAAGGGTTTGGAATAGGATAATCAACTGTTCCAGAACTATTCCTAGCTTCATAAAGTTATTGCTAATAACTGGATTGGTTGATTTGAGAATCAATGTTGAAACAAAGAAAGGTCTTCAACCCCAAATAATCTTCTGTTAAAAATGAGCGCAGTAATGAAATAAATTGCATGAAAATCCTATGAATTGGGAATTCATTTTAGGGCGTTAATTGCCATTTGCGTTGTAATTTCAATATTAATTTGTTTTTTAGGAACTATAGTGAATTTTCATTTCTTATCTACGGTTCTGACGGTGATTTTTTCTTTATATTAAACAGCCGATTGATGTGAGAAATATCTAACGAGATATTGGATTACTTTTGATAGCGGTTTACGCTGGAGACTTTTACTATTGCGTCAAATAGTTTTCATACCGGACATTGGCTCCTTATAAAGAGGTCAATAAGTCTCTCAAGTTATCAAGGACGTATGTGCATATTGCCTATGTGCATCCGATAGATACAAAATCCTAACTGCAAGTCAGTATACTGATTACGTTACAACACGTGCCTTCGATTTAAATCAATCTTGGAAATAATATAAACAATATTTTACAAACATGCAAATTATCATTATAGTGATTTACAAGATACGCTGTAGCATAGACCAACGTGAAATTCTAATAATGGCTTGAAGAGCTTTTGTTCGGTTTCAGCAAAAAAGAGCACAAAACTAACATTCGACCTCAGGAGTTCTGATGAAAAAATAATGTAAACGTTAAAACTGAGGAGAAAAAGAAAATATTCAACTCAATTAAAATAAGGGGTAAAGAAAAATATAAGACACAAATTGTAATAATGGCCCGTTTTGGTATAAGGATATTTCGCATATAACTAGAAAGAGATTGTATGTAATAATTTATTGAGTTTATCAAACCAGAATAGAGAAACGGTTGTTCGTTAAATCATCTCTATGTCATGTTGTAAAATTTGTATTTACACCCACCCAGTAAATTCAAAATGACAACGTGCTTAAAATCAACCCCGAGGTTAGAAAATGTGACGGTAATGACCAAAGAAAATGTAATATATAACCAAAAATGAGAAGTCGACGATGGCCTTTTCACGTCTTTTCTTAAGTTCAAATCATATTAAATGTGCTTTAATTTGCAGGAACGAGGCTGTTGGAAAACAAAATTTCCACGTGACACTAAACTTCATTGTATCTGGCGTTTCCCTTTTTTATCCGAATACCCTCTAATCAATTGACGCTGAAGACAAGATTGGAAAGAGTGATTGAAAACGACCTCTTTCATATCTTTCTATATAACAAAATACGGAACAGTGGCCCTTTGAACTTCCAGTCATACGACATCAAATTGGTTTTATACCATTACCCAGCTCATAGAATGTGCAGCGCCATATCTATCGCACAAATCAATGTGTACTCAACGGAAAGCGAATCTACCGGCAGCGGCTCTCAGATACTTCTCGTACAGTCATTTTATCTAAATAGCCAGATGTTGCAATCCTCGGATTAATGGAAAGCTTAGTTCTCGAGTTTTAAAGGTTGATTGAATACAATGAACAGTAAACCCCAGAAGACAGATAAAACAATAAAAACTGCGAAATATATTTAGATAAACAACGCAATTTTTTTGCATTGTTAAACACATGAGATGCCTCTGATAAAGAATATACCGTATGGTGCAAATTGCTTATAAAATTAATTGAACACTATAAAGGTACTTTGCCCGAAATTATTAGTAGCATCAAAGGAATAAATTAGTATTGGATAATAGTACGTGTACGTATCAATAATTTCACACTGCGTGTTTGATTAGTACCACTCCTGTCTGTGTAGGGTAATGAAAATCTAATCCGTTTCCTTTGTTAAGCTTCATAAAAGTTCTAAGATGACTTATTTTCTTATTCCAGACCAAACATATGTGGCCAAATGGTTGGAACTAATAAAATCTTGTCAGAAACGAGATGATCCAATTTCTAAATGACATCTACTTAATACTATACCAGCATTGCTCCTAAATGTCTGTTGCATCGAGATCTTCCTTTTTTTAAGAAAGAACTTCTTGTTATCCGGTGCTCATATGTAATCATTTTATTTTTGATTTTTTTCTCGATCGATATAAAGTGTGTTATAGCTCCATTTGCAGTGGTGTCACCAGGAGTTCAAAATTTAAGTATCTTGAAAACCAGACTATCAACTGTTTCTTACCTTTATTATTGTATTAATGTTCTTATTGTATAACGAATGCAAGCAAGTTATTGTGATAAAATATTGACAGTTTTAACATAACAGATTGGGAGTAAAGTTGTTTTGCTTTTATCAACATCAGCTGTGGAAAAAAAGTAAAAATTACACACAAGGCAAGGGAAGAGTTCGTACATTGTATTATGAATAAAATTAATATCTCAACTTTCGCACAATTTGTTAAAATCTTGATTGTAGTAAAATAGAGTGCCTTTATACGTTTAAAATTTGTTTTTAATACAAGGGGTTCTCTCCTGATAACGTGTCGTCCTATGTGTTTAAAAACCCTTTCACAATTGGCACACGAGCAGAAGCGACTAAATATTCATACGACCAAAACATTTAGATATGGATCGTAAACTGTTGCCGAAGTAATCGCATATGAAAAAGTATTCGTACGAACTTTACGCAATCTAAAGCGACCGCTGTGCGATCTAAACGCATTAATTTTGCGACATATCTTGCGTCCATATGCAATTGTTGTACAATGAAAGCGAGTGCTGTAAGATAAAGCGCTAGGATCGCGTGAGTGATCAAGTGAATGGACAATTGAACGTTTGCCGGTAAGATTTGACGTTCGGTGCTCCTGCGATCCATGATACAAATGTTCGTGCGAGTCAGAAAGGGTAAATATACCGGTATAAATGAAAATATATACACGTATAAGGGGTATAAAGAAACCCGCCAGACGGAGAGGAGGTATTGGTGCAGCAGCATTTATTGCCAATTGTGGTCCGAGAGATGTTTATACAGGATATATACAATGGTAAGGCATTGTAAATTGAAGCTGATAAATCGTGTAAAGATACTTAAACGTTGCCAGATTACACGAGACACGTTGAACAACAGTCTTATGGTGGCAAAACACACACATAGACAGCTGCGATTCATTTTAAGACCTTTGAAAATCGTGTACCAAGTCGAATATATACAACGTTGTATGACGTTCACGAGTACTAATGTTGGTGCGTTGCATTGCAATGACATGGATCGCATTCGGTTGCGTCTGAATACTGTGCATGGCCACTATTTTGAGGAGACTTAATGCGACTACTGAAACGAATGAGAAACATCGATTTATTTTTTTAAATTCTTAAATAAAAGAGTCGTTTATTTATTTTATATTATATAAATCGTCATGTTATGAAATGAACAATTGTCTAAATAGGGTTACAAGAAAATGCCTTTGACTACATATATTGTAAAGTGGCCTTAGCTATTCAATTGCCAAGAGATGCTTCGTTTGCTTAGACATTTAAATTGTCTATGAGAAAATCTAGAAAATCACCCCGGGACAAGCGGAGGTCTTGATTTAAGAAGTGCTTGCTGATCTGTATACCATGCAGCTATACTCTAAATCAGATCTGGCTGGTTAGTAGATTTTTTGTAAAGAAGAGTAATTTTATCTCCGCCATCTCGAATTTGTACCAACTTTAATAACATCGAACGTTTTTCTCCAATTTTTTTTTCTTTCAGACGGCCAGTAATATTTGATGTTCTGATAAAACACAATCCTTATATATACATTGGTATTCAATATTTCTTTTTTTATTAATTAAAATTGTATGTAAAATATGTTTTGTTTTGATGATATAATAAATAAAGTCGTATTCATTTTAGATATAATGATCATGAGTACATTGGAATCAAAACGTGAGAAGTGAGATACCTTAAGACAATAATGTTCGCATGCAGTTTCTCTGCTAAATAAATTTTTTAGTATTGGTCAAATTTTAAATGTTTAAAGTATACTAGATGTTACATTTGCTCAATATAATTCATACTTCTTAATTACAACAAAGAACATTTTTTGGTGTAATGAAGGATGTTTTAAAAGATATTAAAATTTCTCAAATTGAAATGATTTTAAATAGTTTGCTCTTCAAAGACATTTCCGACATGGACCTGGATATCTGAAGAGAAAAAAAGTAATGACCACTATCTTTTATATTGCCCAAATTTTAATGTAATACGTAGTGAAACAATTAACAAACTTCGAGATTCAACAAATGTAAACATATTACTCTTTGGGTCTCCCAATCTTAGCGATAATGATAATAAATACATTTTTTATATGGTCCAAAAATTTATCATCGACAGTAAACGATTTCAGGGTACCTAGTGTAACCTCGACACTTTTTTTTTTACTTAATTATATTCTCTAAATATGTAAATAGCGTCTAGGATATATTTATACAGGGATGTATTTCATACATGTATTTCCTGTGGTGTTTTACTTCAAATTGTTCTGAACATAATTGTATTGTTTTCCTTATAGTATAACATGAAGTTATACGTTCGTGGGTCGATTAGCTCACTAGTTTAAAAATAAATGTAATTCCAACTCTCAAACTCATGCATATGTCTAAATGTCTAGTCTTGATTGATAAATATATTGGATGTCTTTATCTCCTCTTTTATATAAGCTTTCTGGTTCTTTATTTAATCATACATACATGTAATTTGCACCTCTCATATTTTTTCTTATCTAAGAGAGGGATTTGTATAAGCCTATTGGCTTGTTTCCCAATCTTATTGTACTTTATGCCAAATACATGTACCTGCTATTGTAAATTATCAATAAAATATTGTTTAAACTAAAAAACATGTCTTCAAAAACAAGAGCCTAATCTAAAGTGTTTCAAAAAACAAATTGTTTAAAAAAACAAAAGCAATTCTGATAAAACATGTTACGTACTAATACATTTCAAATACAAGTTTGTCGATTAGAGCAAAATTAAGGGTTTATTTCTTTGCATTATTTGTATTTCTTTCTTGGCACTAAGGAATACAATCTGGTATCGCCTACTGTGCTGCTGAGATGATGGATAACCTGTCATAGAAACAAATCAAAAGCCAGCATACTTCTGTTTTATCAGCACACTGAATCCGTAAGATTGTAGTATCACCAAAAGTGTTCTTTGCGGATGTCATTTGTGCAAAATGGCGCTGTCAGAAAGACATGATTGATTAAAACTTAACCACGAAACAGGATAGAAGAGAAAGTGAAATTGACAACACAACAACACATATCGTTTGATCTAAGAGTAAGTAAAACTCAATGCGATGCGAATCCCTGGAACACATGATTGTTATTAAGGAAAATGTTTTATATCACGAAATTTCGGAGTACCTTTAATAACAATTATAGCAAAATACATCATGTTACAAAAGACGGTTTATAAAAAGTGATGATTATGGTTTTATTACTTCTCTTAAGAAAAAAATCCTCATTTGAATGTATGTATCTTTTTTATTCTTAATTTATTCAGGATAAAGTAAATTCCGAGTAGGTTGGTCGTTTCAATTATATTCTATCATTTTACATACATCTATAATACGCATGCAGGTACTTAACGATCTAGTTAAGGACATGTTTCCATACGTTCAGAGGGACTCGTTGGATAATTGCAATCATTAATACCACAACACATTTAGGAGATACCATCGATTGCAGAGGATAGCTAATGCTGTTTCTTCATGCTCTTTTAAGTTTCTTCTCGATAAATCGATAATAAATCAGTCATAAACTTAAGAGTCTCAGCTGCATAAAAAACCGTTCTCCTTGTATTTTCATTGTATATTTGCGTTGTATTACGCCTTGTTTCCTAGGGAGAAAGCAGAAGTGTTTTCGCATATTTCATTTCTCAAAATTACCAAAACAAGTCCACATTTTACAAGGAAGTTCAAAACAAACTCCACAGAAAACTGAATACAAGAAGCCTTTTAACATATTTTTTCACGGACCGTAACAATCATAAAACAGATAGTGAAATGCTATATACTGAATCTTTCCCGCAGGACACCGATGGAGATCGTGCATTACGGTTCGTCACAAACTTTCACAAGATCAAGTAACTTCGGTATTGTTACAGTTCCATGTCACTGGTTCGTTACAAGTTGTTTTCTGTCATCATGAATAAAGTGCTCTGCAAAAAATCAAATCTTTATTGCAGTCGTATTTACAAACTGTTTGTTGCAAAGATATCAATACTGGAGATTTGTACAGAGCCAGCATTTTGCATTATACATTGGGATAGGACCGCACATTAAATTTATTTACCTACTTACTTGATCAGCATATTAAGTTAAGTAGCGGTCACATAGATGAAAGGACCCTTGTTGCATACGGTGAGGGCAAAGGCGGTCAAATACTCCATCGTTACTGATTACTTAATATTCAAAAACGATATAAAGGTATTACCGGTACAACAATGGTATCAAGTTCTGCTGGAACGACCAGCAGAAAAAAGAACTGCAAATATATTTTTTGAGGAGAGATAGGTTTACTTTTACAGCCAGTTTTTACTATATACATGTAAACCGGATTCATCTAATTGAACGATCAATCTCTTCAAAGGCAACACATCTACCTTGTATTGAGAATTATTAATGTTCTCCATTTTCGAAATAGGAAGTCGTAATCAGTATGTTAGCATCAAACACAGAGTCTGTATTTGTACACCTTTAATCTATCTATATCCAAGTCATTTATCATACAGTATAAACTGATATGCTGCCTCTATATATCCGTATACAATGAAGATTCGGGTTCGGTTAATTGTCGAAATTTATTACCCTTTTAACGTACGGTTAATTTGTAAAAAGGTGTTCCAAAGATTAAAGAAAAAACATAACAAGGTTTCAGTTGTCGGAACATCCTTTATTATGGTAGAAATTGCTTGTAACTGATTAAAACTCAAATAGGAGCGATATATACGAACATGACGCACTAGAATAATTGTTTCATACGGGACGAAAGAAAGTAAGACCAAATCTATTCACCAGTCCAGTTCCCAATCGCATATTTATTGTCTTGTGCCTGTATGTTGTCTTAATGCCGATTTAATTTCCTGTGTGGTAAATTGATATCAATAGTGCGAAAGATACTTTTGATATAAAAAGTCACATATGGGTCGATTATATAGAGGATTTAGAAAGTAAATAATATCGGTAATCTTGTTACAATAGAGCCAATGATGAACATTGCAGAAAATGGAACGATGACTGAAAGTGAAACATCCACCATGCATTCCTTACGTCTTTGAAGGTTTGATAATATTTAAGGGGGCTCAACATACCATAGCATTATTTGATAGATCGATAAAGAATCATTTTTAAAAAAAATTACTATACTATTAATGACACCGATATTGGTTTCCAAATACTTTTTATGAATTTTTTGTATTCATAAAAAGTATTTGGAAACTGGTTTTGTGAAATCATATTTCAAAAAATTCTATATGGATCCATCAAAACAATTTTCGTTTGTCAAGTAAACCTTAAGTCAATTATCGCTATACCTTTTTCTTGTTGGTTTCAAAAACGTACATTAGACGCAAAACACGCGCATTAGTCGATGTTGCAGTATTCAATCCAATTTTTGCCAAATCCTAGGGGCGTGGTCACGATTTGAGCTGGAATTTTTCATGTCAATGTCAAATGGTTACAATTCTTTTCTAGGGTATATCTAATTCTCAATTATATTTGAAAATCATTTGTCGAGTTGTATGTCGAGCGAAATACATTTAAGAAATGTTACAGAGACCTCACAATTTTTGTCAACAAGGCTCATGCCATATTTTTTAAAAAGATGTTAATGGCCATTTTAATGTTATATTGTCTTGGTTTAGACAAGGAGCTCTGAATTAAGACATAGAAAAAAAGATCAGATTTTAAAGCTTAAATTAAGTATATGGATTTTTAACCGGGTTTTCCAACGGAAAAATCCGGTTATTAAAATGGCGGGCAGGCGGGCGGCTTCCAAAAGGGTACCCTCATTGTACGGAAAACTCCTCCTACAGTTTTCAAGATAGGTAGTTGTTCTTTTGCAGATCAATTGTACTTATATCAGAGGTGTGCATATTGCTAGGATTTTGATTTCTGATAATTTATCGAAAAAATACCAGCTTTTGAACTTAGTCATTTTTTGGCAAAATATTGCATATAGGATACCCTCATTTTACGGATAACTCATCCTACAGTTCTCAAGATAGGAAGTTATTTTTTTGCAGATCAGTTGTACTTATATTAGAGGTGTGCATATTGCTAGGATTTTGATTTCTGATAATTTATCGAAAAAATACTAGCTTTTGAACTTAGTCATTTTTTGGCAAAATATTACATATAGGGTACCCTCATTGTACGGATAACTCCTCCTACAGTTTTCAAGATAGGAAGTTGTTCTTTTGCAGATTAATTGTACATATATCAGAGGTGTGCAGGCGGGCGGCTTCCAAAAGGGTACCCTCATTGTACGGAAAACTCCTCCTACAGTTTTCAAGATAGGTAGTTGTTCTTTTGTAGATCAATTGCAGATCAATTGTACATATATCAGAGGTGTGCATATTGCTAGGATTTTGATTTCTGATAATTTATCGAAAAAATACCAGCTTTTGAACTTAGTCATTTTTTGGCAAAATATTACATATAGGGTACCCTCATTGTACGGATAACTCCTCCTACAGTTTTCAAGATAGGAAGTTGTTCTTTTGCAGATTATTTGTACATATATCAGAGGTGTGCATATTGCTAGGATTTTGATTTCTGATTATTTATGAAAAAAATACTGGCTTTTGAACTTAGTCATTTTTTGGCAAAATGTTGCATATAGGGTACTCCATTTCACTGGATACGGGTTGACATGGATTATGGATACAGTTCATATAAAAGAAAACCCGGTTTGCTGTCACATTGACAGCTTTTCACTTGTTCTTGACTAATATGAGTGAATGACCCATATCATGCTTGTACGGTTACTGGAAAAGTAGGCGGGGCCTAAACAAAATGGGTGTGACCAGGGTCCGTCAAGGCGCTAATTGCTATACACAATGACATACACAAAACATACAAATATTGAAAATATACTAGTTGTGTATAAATCAATCGGTTAAACACTAGACTACCCAAAAAGGTAAATGCATTTTATTGGAATATTTTTCTTGATTTGACCTAAAAAAAAACATTTGAGGAAAAATTACGATTATAATTTTAGTTCTTCTGGACTGTAATCACTATGTATAACTCTTTAAAGAAATCAATTCTCCTCTTTTGATATCATCTTTTAAGTTTTTCAACTAGCTGATTTATAAAATTGATGTAATCTTATTCTGTTAGAGTCAGGAAATATCGTCTTCTATTATAATTCTACATTTCTTTACTTTTTTAAACTTTACCATTCTAATCTATTTGATATTTTTAACAGTGGTGTACTTCCAACATGGTCTATTAGTTGAACATTTTGTCGAAGTCAACTAGACGCATGGTCGACATTCTTCGAGGAAGTTTGGGCCGGTTTTTATTTCCTGAAAGAATAGCTTGTACTATTTCTACAGTATCGTCTACTGTTTTTCTTGGCCATTGCATATAAGGTTGGTTATATATTTATTTTGCTATAGCAAATATGATTTAAATCTTATTGTATCAACACTACTTTTTATAATTACCCACATGAACAGCATAATTGAAATTTTGTACTTTGAACAAGATTTATTTTTTGAGGTTTGTAGCATATCAAAAGAAACGTGACGATTCCACATTTCCTTATCATAGCTGTTACAAATTCGTTGACACTTTAAGGAGGCCTTGTTTCTCGCACACATTTCCGTTGTTCTGGTCAGCGTCTGCCCGTGTTACGTAGGTATTTGGGGTTTTTTGTTTCTTCATTGGACTAAAGCAACACATGTGTTTTAAAGTTTGTTTAAACTCAGAACTCATGCTGCAGAACAATAGGAAGTTAACTGGGTATGATAAGATTATAAGAAGGTTGACGATTCTCTCAGAAATCTGCAAATTGTATTGGTCAAACGTAGCGCCAGAAAGATAAATGTCTACATAGAGGCACTGAATGATCCCAACCGGAAGTTCAACTAAGAGAGTTATGGCTGCCATGCATACAATCATAATGGTCACGCGCATGTTTTCTTTAACAGCACTGCTGCTGTTTTCTGAATTACAATTCATTTCAATCTTCTTGTTAGTGATGTTCCTCAAGCCACAAATCATTTTTGCATTTAAAACGATAAGTGAAATGCAAGGCACAAATTGGATGAGAATGATGCGAATGAACAAATACGAAATCAGGTAGGCGTTGACATCAATGTACTCACTAAACCAATAGACACAGTTTGTTTCAGATATATAAACTATTTTCGACACAATAAAGCGGCTCAGGTGCATAAGAATTGCAAGGATATATGTTAAAATAATCATTACGGTGGTGTTTCGAAGAGTGCATATTTTCCTCGCGGTAAATGGATGACATACGTACATGTATCTTTGTATTGCCAGCAAGAGCGTCAACCATATTGATGCAGTATGTGTAATTGTCGGCAAAAACAGAGAAATCCAATTCTTCAATGAAACGAATTCACATGGGATTTGGTATTGCAGACAATATTCAACAAAGTAAAATGGTGCTGGGAATAGCATGGTCAGTGTGTCCGATACAGCGACTCCCACCAGCCCCGCCTGGCTCGCTCCGTACGTCTTCTGACGCTTGAAGACGGCGATCACAACAGCATTGGTGATCAGGATCACAACAGCTAAAACAGGAATCACAAACCCATTAATGATCCTGACATATTCTGGAGGCTTCATTTTGTCCTCCTCGAAACTTCCATTTGCTGCAGCAAAGCTTAAATTGGGTTGGTTCAAGGATGATATGTTTCCAAGGAACATGTCTGTTTTTTGCATGCTTCCCTCCATCTGATCATATGAATAATCCTTCTTACTCTAAATAAAAGAAAACGAAAACAAGTCAGTGAAAAGTTTACACTAAGAACGATTAAACTACCTACACTAAACAGAATTCGCAATTATTAAAGACTCTACATTCTATAATATTTGGCGCCACATACACAGCCCACAAAAATACATTTTATCATCTTTGATTGATGTGTAATCTTCTCTCTCGGTTTGATTGTAACTTGGTCCGGGTTTTGATTTGCTGGCGCTAGATCAAAGATTAATGTTGGTTTAATAATACAGTCTCTACTTTCGTGGACCTGTCGTAATTTCTTTTGTCCTGAAAACTTCTTGGGAAAAAGCCTCTTTTAATCTATGGTTGCTAAAAGGATAAAACACTTTTATGTTATATTCTATACTGGTATTAACCGTTGATAGTTTGCGCAGTTTCTCCTCTCCAAGTGGATGACTAGTATGTACAACTATCTTCATCAAAACAGGGGTCTCACTTGATCATTACCAGCAAGAAGAGACATTAAAAAGATTCACCATTACTAATGATCCTACCCGATTATTTAGTAGCGGAATACCATACTAGTAAATCAAAATGAACAATAGTGTTTCAGATTTAAGGTGTTGTCTAATTAGAAAATGTGTTCCAGAACTCGACTCACTTTGTTTAAAAATGCGAAGCCAAAGAACCGATAGATCAAGGACGAGTGAATCTGATTGATAATTATGATTTGGGCGATTTTCCGGCTAATTACGCCGGTCAAGGTAGCTTTTACGGTGGCTCGTGGATTGACTAGCACTTTGCGATCGAAATGACTTTAACTGAAAGGCATTTATCAACGAATAACATTTGTTCCTTTACAATAATAATGGGGATGCGTTTGTTTTTCAAACTTTACTTGTTTGTCAACCATGTTATTAACGTTTTTATTTTTTTTTGAAAGAGAACTTTGAAATAAGTATGTTTAATTTATTGCCCTCAAAGAAGCACCGCGCGGCATTTACTGTGCAGTATTTGGCTGATAAAACCAATAAAATAAGAGTTTTAGCTTTTCGATATCCAACTACTTTTATTTCTACCAACACACGTCTCTAAATGTCGCGAAGAACTCAACAACCCCAGCTTTGCGTAGTTATGTGACGATCAAAGTTTGAAACAATATGTGTAGAGTTTTGCTGAAACAATTCTGCATTCATTTTTTCCTAGCTCAGTCGTCCCTAGAGTAGTTTCTTTTCGTACTGCTATCGGGAATTTATGCTACTCGAGTTAATCTTGTTTTCATAGCAATGACAATTCAATCCCAAAGAGAGAATTCATTACAGATTAATAAAGCAGAGGCAAGATTCATATACATTAGCCACAAGACACATATCGCATATAAATTTTTATTAAACTCGAAATGAAATATTGCTGTTGATCTAAACTTGGGGAAAATTTAGAGGTGATAACAGAAACATAAATCTCCTTAAATGAATTTTATTTTTTGCCATTAGTTAAATTTTCCTTACGTCTTAAGTAATCGATGATTTCGTTATATTGCCAGCATAAGGATGGTGTTAATTAATAACATCTTAATCTGAATTTTTAATTACCGCAAAAGAAACACCAATGCACATTTTATCTTTTAAAAAAGTATAAATATAGTATATATACAGACTACGTATATGTTTTGAATTTTCATTAAATGCGCATTTCCAATTTCGATTTTTTTTTGCACAGGTATATTACATCTTACGTTAATCATTTTGTTTTACGTCGTTTTTCTGTTAAAATTTTTCGTCTTGTTTGGCGTCTCTAATGCATTCATATTTTGGTATTTTGAAGACAGATTATTTTAAAAACAGCACATTCCGGTTTTAAATTCCTATACCAATCAAATAACACTTTACCTTCAAGAAGCGACAAAATCTTAAACTTCCGTCATGTAATCTCCGTAGCAACCTTTTGAAGACTTGGATCAATCGCAGACAATATCGGTTCTTTGGTTTGCTTCGATCAGCATTGTATAGGTGATGGTCGCTAGCTGGGTAACCACAGCCTTTCCTCAGGAATTCACGGACACAAGTCTGGGGGTGCTTTAACAAACGCCAGAAGCGTGGAATGGAGATTGCCTCGTCCGTGCCCCCTTTATAAACATAAGCTGGCGGTGAAATTGATTAGAAACTTGCTACCTTGTATCTCTTTTAACCGGTCCGCTGCGAGGTTGTCGTGTTGAATATTTAAATAAGACTGCTGTTCCCGTAATATAATATAGCTGCCTGACGTAGACAAATTACTCAGCCTTTGGTTATGTTCAGCAGCCTCGTTATACGTTTTGTAAAAACAAACCTCGAAGTAACAGCATTTACAAACGGTTTCTTAAAATCCTCAAGGTATTTTTTATTTTGCACTGTTCTTTTAACATATACATCTACATGTACTTTAACCACATGTATTTCCTTATTCATAAAAAGAAAAGAATAGTTGTATTATAATTATTTAAATGAAATCATGTAATGTCTTGAACAGATGACACAAAAAGATGATAAATCAATAATTCCAAAGTTAAATAACAACATGAAATTTTGCAAATTACTTTGAGAAATCCTTACAAGAGTGAAATGACATCTTGATCAAGACCAATTGATTTTCTTCTCGAAGAAAAATTTTAAGGAAATCGGTTCATTTTCTCTGTGTGTACAGAGGATTACTTATCACATTAAAAGTGTCTCTGTGGTATATGCTATTTTATCTGGAAACAAAACAATGGTAGAACATAGATCGAACAGCTGTTATAATGCGATGGACTGCAAAATAATTGACAAAATCCAAATTTGCCTTAGAAGATCTCAAATCGGGGCCTTAATTGGTTGTTAAGAATAGTAAAAGCATACAATTTTTTTATGAAGCACCTTCGCAAACTACAACCTGTACGAGACATACTTCCTCATAGGTGTTTGACAACTAAATACGGATAGAACTATCATATTGTAATACTGGAGCAGATTATGATTAAACAAGTTGCTGTCCTTTAAAAAAGGACTACAATACGTGGACCATTTGCAGGTGTTTCCAACGAAAACGTGAAAGCCTTAAGATTATCAGAGATTCCATCGACTCTAGCCCTCAGCTTTTAACCACTAAATTTGTACGCTGTATTACGTATACATTTATGTATTGCCCTGACTTTTTATCTCAGAATTTAAAGGGTTCATACTTCTAAAATAATTATGATCTATCTATGAATGAAGTTTGCATGTATAGTATCATGCATTCGGTGAATTCTACTATTTGCGCACACATTACGATTCGCACTACTTTGTTAACTATGCAGTGACAGCTTTGTGTAAATTAAAAATTTCATATTTTGATGTATTTTTCTTGAGATTGAAACTTTTATGCAGGGACATAATTATTCAATCCTACTTAAATGCTTTAAAAAATTTAATCGAAAAGTACTCTAGCCTCGCCTACTATAAAAGTAAAGTTAAGTTACATGATTGTGTTTTCGGAAAACCAACAAAACATTGCAAATTATGCTATTTGATGCATGTTGTAGTTTCGGCATAACATTAACTTATTTCATAATATTGATAGTTCATATCACATGCCAGTCATTTCTTTACAAGGAATACTTTGTTTCTGTACTGTTTACCGACAACATTACAATTACAGCGCCTTTGAACTTATGAACACATATGGCACGGAATCCCGATCCCGATTCAGATAAACGTGTGCTAGCCTGGTTCCCTGAGCTACCCATTACGCACAGGAACCAGGCTAGCTCATGCGCAGGCTGAATTTTCCCCATTGCATTCGGTTTAACCTCGCTTATATATTTTCTGCGTGGACCTCGGGGTCCACGCAATGATGCTAACGACTTATATTTTTTTTTAGATTACAGATTGTGTTATACTGTCGTAGATATTGCCAACAATAGTACTGACAACCATATAAACGAAACCTACTTTGTAAGGGGCTTAGATTAATAGTAAGCTTTTTAAAAATGTTTCATTTGCTGTAATTATGAGATTGAATTGTCCATTTTTTGAATAGAAACAATGCCACATACGTTGACCACAACAAGGCTCAATTATCATTTGTCAGTCATGAAAAAAACCTTGAGATATATGTAACTTGTTTTCTTTTTTCATTGGATTAACCCCCTTCCC
Organism: Magallana gigas; assembly: GCF_963853765.1. NCBI lineage: Eukaryota > Metazoa > Mollusca > Bivalvia > Ostreida > Ostreidae > Magallana > Magallana gigas. The sequence continues at coordinate 50,380,059 of NC_088858.1, read as the reverse complement.
CGCAGTGATGTACTTTATCGTCGTTGTCCCACTATCGCGCAATTTTGACAATTTTAACACAATTGTTCATCGTGTTTAAATATTATTTAGTTTCAAATAAGATATATTCCTTAATTGTTAAAGCTATTATTATCAAGCATCATAATAAGAAATAACAATATAAAAGTTAAAGTGTAATGTATTAGTTTTCTGTGTGTCGTACGACTTATTTTTTCATATACCCGAATGTTTTTATAATAAATACTTGCCATGAAGTAATGGATTTTTGTACAATGTAAAATTTTGAGTTTATGTATAGGCATAGGAACTTTTTTGCAAAGTTAAACATAACCATAACCATTTTTTGGGCTTGTCAATAAGTCTAGGCCCCCCCCCCCCCCCCCCCAACTCCCTGCCACTTTCAATTTGCTTCCGACGCAACTGTTATATGGGAACACTTTTTGCACAAGATGAACGTAACATGTATGTAATTATTTAAGATTAAACTTTTGGAGAGCTTCCTTAATTGTTATATCACTTTTGATTGCTAACAGTTACGGACAGCGTTTTTAATTTCATTGTTTCTGCCCAAACATTGGTATATACAAATCTTATTTAGATATTGTATATCTTTGTGTCCTTTGCTGTAAAAGTTCACACTATTTATATTTATGTATAATCCTAAAACTCTTTAGTCACATTTGTTAAACCATTAAAGATTTAAACAATTTTTCATATTAGTAAGTTTTCGTTGAAACTTATAACATTAACCAAATAATACCCGCATAATCGATGTTTTGAATATAGAAAAAGCAAAATTTAAAAAAAACCACGTAATACAAAACGCATGCATCATAGAAAGGTCTCGTTTTATTTTGGCCTTTAATTGTGTAGGATAAATCACTCTGAAATTATGTACAATGTACATGTTTTAAACATACAAACGCAAAGAAATTGTGATTAAATTGTTTGACATTGTTGATATTTGAATGCAGTTTTGAAATCTTTTTGGTGTTTATTGGTGACCACCTGGGGATGGGACGTTAAGTTTAAGATAAATAAATAAAAATGTTTGCAATTGCGTTGTATTTAACGTTTTTTAAGCTTATTAGTTAACAATATACTACTACGGTTTTAATGCATTGATTAATATTCAAAATGATTTTATTCTTACCAGTGAACATTTAATTTAAAAAATCTTCAGTAAAACTTTTTATTAGAAACATTAAGACGATACGTAATATTAATGTAGACAATATCTAATTTTCCTAACTATTAGAGCTACGATCGATTGTTCAATTGAATGGAAATGAGCAGTAAGGACAATCCTTGGTTCATTATTTTTTTAAAGAGTTCAGGGAATGTTAACCAATAAATGTTTACATACTTGATTCTACATGGGGTATTTCATTCTAGAAAACCTGTGATATGTTTATTAACTGAGGAATGAAAATGACAATAACCAATTGACAACCGTCTAAAAAAATCCAAATAGCGAAATTCAATTCCAAAGCAGAGCAAACTACACAACATCCAAATGGTGATCATCTCAAAGGGCCCTGCTTAAATAATGGACAAAAGGATGAATGAAAAGATTTCTGAGAAGTTTGCTTTGACCTTGACCTTTTATCATTGTCATGATCATGAAAAACGGAAGAAATATAAGTCAGTCAGATGTAAAAAAAAAAATAATGTCTAACAATATAACCCCATAAGCAGGTGATGATAGTACATGGCTACATTAGTAGGGGAAGTTGACGATGGACAAATTAAAGTCATCACTCTCGATTATCATATATAGATTTGTTGGTAGGTAACAACTGACGTTTTTTTAAGTAGAATATACATGCAAATATACAGCATTTTATCGAAAACAGTATACCACATAAATGCAAGAAAAAATCGAAATACCAGGTGTATGCGTGGTTTCTATATATGAATATATTGTCTCTGCTCGATCTACTTAAGTTTATGTTACGTATGCGCATGTGCGACGTAATAACAGTAGGAGGCAACGGATGCCTCTAACGACGATTTTGAGACCCGGAAGCTTGGTTTAATTATTTATTAGTGCCTATTCAGGTATATCCTTTAAACTTTGCAACCCTCTGTAGGTTATACTGTTTACATCCAGTAGCATGTAACTCCACCAAAAAATTATTTTTTAATGTCTCACTCGGCCGATCAAATAACTTATTTATCCTAACATATACAAAGTACGTAAAAGCAAAAATACTAGTAGCTAATTCGTCCAAAAAATTCATGTTTTTATTTCGACTCTTCCACGTCGCCTATCTCGAAGTAGTTTGTCAAAGCTATGTCATTTACAGTTCGTATTTGTAAAGACGAAATGTGTGCATGTACAGATATAACTTAAACATGTTTATGTTTGGATATCTTAAAGAACATTTGTTTTGGTCCCACTCTGCATCTATATCTTTTCTCCTTTGGCCCAATTTATCTCATTCTTTCTCTAGGTAAAGGAACGTCAAAGCGGAATGGTGAGAAAAATCCGTGTCCAGATCATTTATTCTCTCCCATTGTCCAGTCTAGTTTATACTTCACCCAAGAGTGCATTTGTTGAAAGAATTGTCGTGACCTTGAGTGAAGTTTTTCTAAATTTATGGTTAAGGCCATAAAGACCACGCAGAAATTGTTATTTGTTTTAATACTCTTTCCTTAGCCCTATCTTGTTCATTCTTTACATAACCGTAGCTTTTGGGGAAAGGGCAGTGACCTTCAGCCACGTCTCTAGGTTAAACAAAAAAAAAATGGACGGCAAGACGGGAATAATGAGCTTGAATTGACGTTCTATGCCCACTGGAAAATCCTTTCTAAGCCATAGTTATGAGAGATAGTCCAAGCGAAATCTTCTCAAAACAATTAATCCTAATGTTTATTATTTATAATGAGAGGGGCCCTTTAAGTTGATCGGCATCTCAACGATGTCTAATATTGCAAATATATAAGCAAAACCTCTTGCAGGAAAAATTTCCATATATATCTAATAAATTATATTAGTCCATTAATATTATAATTTCGGACACATTGGGCGTTATGTAATTTATCTATTACTAGCATAATAATCAGATCATAACGTCTTATTGCTTGGTACATTCTCTGAGGACACTGACCATAATTTTGCATTCAAATGGTCAGTAAAAATGGACCACTTACACCGAACCATACTGTGTTTACTCCAAAAGAAAATATGGTATTCGTTGACCTCTAGGAAATATAACTATTTTTAATTCTGATAGGCAAACAAATTGAATTTTTATGCAAAAAGGAGTTTTTAATTTGACTTATTCTACATCAAGAAAATTATGGGAAAATTTTGCAAGTTTACGGTTACCGCTTTACATTTTAATGTCTATTTTATAAGTGTGGCTAATTTTAATTTACAGTTCCAAAAGCTCTTACATTTATAAAATATCCATGTGTAATTTTTAATTGCATGTAATAGTAGTTACCAGGAACCAAGTTAAGGCATCTATTTTATTCGGGTACAATTTGTTGAAAACATAAGAATTTGTCTTAAATTTAATTTGTGAATTTTTCATAGTTTTTTTTTGCTTTGCTTCTGTCTGTCGGTCGGTTGGTCCACCAACAGTTTCCGTTCATTTATTGCAGGTATCGATATGAAAATTGGTATTCAGCTTTGTCATAATAGTATCTAGGTCGAGTTTGATTATTGGTAAGATTGGACCATTTCCGACAGAGGTATACCCCTTGGAAAAATTATAATTAGTTGCTGTTTCCTTTATTATCTTTGCAGAGGTTGCACACATTGAAATAAAATTTAGTTTACAGATATATCATCATATCTAGGTCAAGTTTCGTGCTATTTTCGAAAGAGTTATGCCTTATGGTCTTAGAATAATTCCAATTATCTGCAGTTGTTTTTGTTCATTTTCTCCGCAGAGGTTGCAAATTTGATATACATATTTATCATAATAATATTTAGATCAAGTTCTATTGTGGGTACGATTGGGCCATTTTCGACAGAGGTTTATCCAGTGGACGTAGGAAAATTCAAATTAGTTGAAGTTTCCGTTCATTATCTTCGCATAGGTTTCACATATTGAAATGAAATTTAATATACAGACTTATTATCATATCTACGTCAAGTTCGATTTTGGGTACGATCGTACGTGCTATTTTCGAAAGAGTTATGCCTCATGGTCTTAGAAAATTCCAACTATCTGCAGTTGTTTCTGTTCATTTTCTTTGCACAGGTTGCACTTACTAAAATGAAGTTTGATAATTATACAGATTAATCGTAATTATATTAAGGTCTGGTTCTATTGATCGAGCAATTTATGGCAGTTATGCTCCCTGGACTTAGAAAAATTCCGATTATTTGCAGTTTCCGCTCATTTTCTTCACAGATGTTTCCAAGGGAGGGGAGCATAAGTGTTTCACAAACATCTCTTGTTTGTTACGGAAATCTTTATTTTAGATTTGTTTAAATGTGCGAGTGTGTGTGGAGAGAGAGGGCGGAGCGATCTTGTATTGTAACCTCGTGTCTAAATTACTAAATACAATACCGATCAGACCCAAACTAACACCAGAGTAAACCCCAACTAAGCTCTGGTTTACTTTAAGGGTTTAGTTGGGGTTTACTCTGGGTCTGCTTTTTGAACATTCGGGTCCACTCGGGGTTTATTTTGGGTTTGTTTGGAAATGCTTTTGGGGTCAATAGTACGCACTGAAGTGTGAAACAGACCAGTCTTTTATCTTATCACCCCACTGCCTGTAATTCCTGCCCCTTGTTTATTCCAAATAGCATCTGCTCTCAGGGGTATACTACTGATCGGGGTTTACTCTCTGTGCCCACTCTGGGTTTACTCTTGGCCAATTCTAGTTAACCCGGTGTAAACCCAGAAAGTAAACCCATGATTTAGTTTGAGTTTTCATTAAATTGGGTCTGATCGGTACTGTAATTATGGTGTAACAACTACCTCGAATCTCATCATTTCAAAATTTGCGTAGGTGCAGTCTTATTTTCCGAAGAAGTCGTCTGTTTTGTTTCCTTTTGCTGTATGTACATCACCTTAGCATTAATGTTCTTTTAAAATGAATTTTAAGTATTTTTATATTATAATCACCCATTTTATAGTAAATGAATTGTAAATAAAACTTGATTTCGAGCCAAATTTCATACATGTTATGAACTCTGTACATTTCTCTTTTGTCCATAAGTGCATTCAATTTTGATGCAAAATACCAATTAATTCTTTTAAAAAGCATAATAGCCCATAAAGTTGTATAACACTAGGTGTTACAATTACAAAATCTTTTTTATACCCTGCACCCAATCTGGAGTAACATCGAAAGAGTACTCGATGTTCAGTGTCTTTCAACCAAGTCTATAGGTCATCCAATACAGTAGAAATAAACGCATGTGTCAATGCCAAACCCAAATGTGAAAGTAAAAAAATTATATACCTTTTGACATATCTGGCCCATGCTTAGCCCCATATACTAGTATTGAGTGTACACGTTAAAAGGGGCGTCCTAACATTGAATAAGGTTTCAGGTCAGTGTCACAGCAGATCTATTTCGTCTTAGCATATGCGCACATGTTCCACCTAATGCATGTAGTACATTTCAAATGAAAAATCTCTCCGTGTTCTACATTTAATAGTTCGTCTTATTTTGGAAAATTGTTTAAAATGTCAACAAAAGAGTGCCAATGATCAAAATGTTTGGTCTACTTTTAATCCCAGTTTTTTGACAAAGATCAAGCCGATTAAATTATTTATATTCATTTATATGTCCATTAAATACTAGAACATAATTTTCTCTTAAGCCCCATTTCTTTTTCTTGCTGTGTTTTTCCCCTGTTACTTTTTTTTATGTTTTACATATTATCGATTTTTAGCTCAACAAGAAACTTTTAAAAAAACTCTCACAATCCTTATGTCTTTATACATGTACTGTTTATGAAGATTTCATATCCATAAGTCCCTATTTATCAGAGCCCGATTTTTCTGAGGATAATGGGTCATGAATTTTCATCAAGTTACAGTTTCCATTCAAATGATAATACATACAGAACTTATGAATAGACTTTATAGTTTTGGGGAAAGTTGAAAATGTTAAAAAGTTTACGAAAGACGAGAGACAACTTCGCATTAAAGTAAATTAATGTATCTTTAAAAAAGTAAAAACAATATATACGTGGCGTTTGAAAATTAATATAAAACTCATGTATTGTAAAATGAACTCAAAGTCGAGCAAGCTTTCATGTTTTGCTTTAAAAGATCCTTTTACTTTGAAGAGGTCTATATCCATTTGGAAAATATTACTAACCGTGTCGTGTCATCAATAGATTATTTTATTATCTTATACACTATATAATAGAGTCAAACAAAACACGGCCAACAGTACCAACTACTTATATTGCCGTGACGGTAAACTGATTATTCCATTTTACATCGTAATAAGTCGGATTTAAGGTTTTGGAAAAAAGGAGGCAATGACCACGTGTTATCTTATGTCGTTTCATTATGAACTAACCATATTTTCAGGCCACTAATGTCATCTTTATCTTCCTAATGATTAATAAATTGAGTAGATGATAAATTACTTTATCATTAATGCAATGCATCTATGTTAGCTAGGTGAATGAAAGTTCTATTGTGTTCTTGTAAATTGGGTTCTATAAAATTTGACAATTTGATTAATACAAGGAAATAGGAACATGTAATGTGATGCACATTTATTATTAGTTATCCACTACATAATATAAACAATAACAAGGCTCGAGCTTTGTTAATAATTGACAATGTAATAGCATTCAAAAATATAGCCAAGCAAATGGAATTCCCAATTGCAGGTTTACCATTCTAGACATTAAAGCTGACATGAATTCATAAATACTCATTATTTCCCTTTTATCTCCGACTACCGCCATATAAGTTGTCGATTTCTATTGTTCTGCTCATCGCTACACATCCCCTATATAAGGCGTAGATCACTATTCATGCTTCACCGCATTCAGGCATTTTTAGCTTCATTTTTGGAATCTTTATCCTAATCAGAGTCAACTCTGACTGTTACCACCTACTTTAGATAGAAGATGTTTGCAAGATCAGAATCGGACTGATCAGGGAAACCATCACCAAAAAGACCTTTGCAGGTACCACAGCATAGAATATGAATGACAAAGGAAACATGCATATGAATACTCTCGTAAATTCATGTGTCCAGTGCAGGATTGTGAATCTCAAATTCAAACATCTTCTAATCCTGTTGGATAAAAAAATGACAATTACAAACCGTGAACCATCTGAAAAATCCATAAAACGAAATACAAATTCAAAGCAGAGCAACACGGACCTCCAAATAGATAAAGGTAGGATCAGGTGGCTAGGAGGAGTGAGCATCCTCTGCTGACCGGCCGCACCCGCCGTGTGGTCCTTGTGCTCTTTGATAATTCCCAACCACCGCGTAAAGTGGAAAGAGGGGATGAAAGACAGAGAGGAGGTATCAGCTACTGTTGTTACTAGTTGTTTGATAAAATCAGATAAGAGTTGATGATTTGTGAGATGGGCGGAGGAAATAGCATAATGCACCCTCCAATACAGTATGGATAAATCCCAAGAGCAGAATATGAAGTCGTTAAGGTGAATGTAGGGCCCTGACACTGGTACCTTCCACTTAATACTTACACTCTCCCAAAGGGTTCTTATCCACTGGGCGTATCAGGTGATATTCTACCAACATGTAAAGTTATCAGAGAGATTAGAATATCTGAACTTTGAGTACCAGTTCATGTCCGATCTGGAGAATGTCATACGCACAGTCTCATCTTTTTACTGTCAATGAGAGAGCGCGGGGGACTGGTTGAAGATGGACCGGTGCAAATGAAATCCTCATCTAAGTGTTGTTATTATGTGTTTAAATTAATATATGCACAATTTTCAAACTTATCTTTATAAAGAAGTGTAACCCGATATTGTTTTTATTTTTTTTTCATTACCAATAATGCTAAGCAGAGTTTGATTTATACTTTTCAGTTAACATGTACGAGGGTTGTCCAAAAAGTTCGTGGACACATGTAATTTTATTCAAAATAACGACGCCATTATCAGGAAAGTATTATAATATCTTAATATAGTGTATAATAATGTATATGCATTAAAATAAGCGTAATGTACGTTTTTGTATTGAAATTATCATTATATATTCATTGTCTACACAGGCCGCACGGCCCAGTCTGACGTTTAGTTATAACGACGTTTCTATAACGTTGTAGTCCTGGGTTTACTTGAGATTAATATGCCACATTCACCGTTTGATCAGAGGGTACAATGGCATACTCATTAAATCATCGCCTGTGTCACTTTTGGAAAAGTAACCTCGAACTATTTTGATGTTTTTCCTGTTTCCTCCACCGTTTATTTTGTTCTTATCGGTAATTTGCCCAAGTCGACAGAACTTTATTATCGCGCGCTATTCCGTGAGGTAAGTTGACGGTGCTTTTTCAGGCGTTTTTAAAGACATGATGTTCTTGCAGACATGATGTTCTTGCCGACATGATGTTCTTGCCGTAATATCGTTTAAAAGTCTTTTGCTAGTTTGAAAATAGTTTCAAATTACGTATGCAAATGATGTACACCATACAGACTACATCACAATGGAAGAATACGAAAGGACTATGTGCGGTTTGGTCAAATATCTGCCCCCGATTTCAACCAATTTTTAAATAGTATCGTATAAGAATGAAATCTTCACAAATCATTGTAAAAGAGGATGCCTATAACTTTAATCTTGATTTTAGTCATTATTGCTCACTCGCTTTTTATCTATGACGTCATCTAAATGACATAATTCCCGCAAAGTTGCAAACAAATGAAGATATTCTCATTTTTGCTCTATATTTTGCATTCGGAAGTATAGAGCGCAGGTCTGCTCAAGTGCAATTTTAACATATGTTTTACTTAAGATAGTTATACATATTATACTAAAAAATGGTACTTGAGCAAGCCTGCGCTCGATGTTTCCCAGTCGAAAAACCATCGGAAAACACCCATATTTTGCTACAAAACATCAATTTATCAAAATAATGCAATATTCATGACGTCATTTCTACGTTATGACGTCACTGTGGTGATAACCTTTTACACCTTTATTTCCAATATGATTTTAACTATCTTTCAATTTATTTTAAAGCTCTTTCTAAAACTTTGATTTTGGGGGGCAAAAATTGCATAAAACCGCACTTAGTCCTTTTGAAATGTTTTATAAAAATTATAACCATTCATAACTAAAAACTCAATTACAAAGTTTGGACAATTTTTACGCTGGGCCGGCACTTTCTGCGACCCTTTGATACATAAAAAGTTTAGTTTTTTCTATGTAAAACATTCAAAACCACTTTAGTTTGATTTGAAATTTTATGACAAAGATTTAGATATACAATATGTATATATAAATCCATTTAAAATGACTAAAACGCGATTATCCACGAACTTTTTGGACAAACCTCGTACATGTATTTCCCTAGATACATGGCAGGTGTTGTCCATGTTGCAAGGACATCCCAAGTTCTTAAAGGTGAAAACCGTTTGTAAATAAGCATTGTCCGCCATATTTCTTTCCAATTCGCCTTTAATTCCAGAACCCCTATATAAGCATTTTGTTACTTAACAGTTCAACGCATTTCGAAGCTTGAGTTTGACCTGTGTAGATGCTTACCACACTTTGCCGTTGTAAATAAAATCCTTGATAACGCTGCATGATCAAGAACTCGCGTAACATTTTGCAAATATTGAAGAAAGATTACAGGTAAAACATGGTATCAATTGCAACATGCCATCCATAAATGCAATAAAAATATAAGCACATTAGCAATGCAAGATAACCGACACATTAACACGAATTCCATTCAACTACAATGGTCATGTTAACAAAGTGCTTGTAAAGACAAGCGCTTTGATTGCATTCTATATTATTCAATATTTTTTTAAACTTTGTAGAGATGTCGCCCCTGTGATAATAGAGACAAATGTAAAAGTTGTGTCTGCGAAAAAGAGGCTGTAACAACTGCAAGAACCCTCTTTGTCAATACAAGACAAATGCTACAGTAAGTATTATACATGTACTTGTAAATGTACCTGTATTTCTCAGGTGTTCTCTAACTTCTTTTTCTTCTTGAACCACTAGGTTAGTATTAATTCATACGCAGAGAGGAGTGCAAGGAATGTAAGAGTTGATCATCAGCCCAGTGTAAATGAAACCATGAAAACTCACGCTAGACCTGAAAATGTATCAACTGAGTTGGAATGCATTAATCTAATGGTAATTATTCAAATATGTTTGAGGTACTGGAATAAAATTTTTAAACATAGAAACTTGCATTTCTATACTACTATATTAAAATAATTGACTCGAATTTTTGGGCTTAAATACCGAGAAATCGGAATAGCTGTCTTTTGGTTTATATTTTTTAAACATCATTAGTACTTGAAGATTACCAATTTGTTTTTATTTTTTCTTAATCAAGCTTCGCTAATTAATAATCAACGAAAATTCGCATTACATTCACGCTAAATCACGGAAGGCCCTTTAGTTTATGTTTCCACAATATCACATTTGCATGGATAAACTCAGAAACGATATTACAAATACGTGTAAATTATCAATGAAAATTTGTTATATATTCTGTTCATCAAAGGAAATATGGGAGATAACTTTAACTCTGTGCATTTAATATAAAAAATTCCGAGAGTTCCGAATATCAACACGGTGTGTAAATTCGAAGCGAGTAAAACCGTTAAAACGTCGGTGAAAAAGTGCTGAGTTCTTCATTTATATGAATTAAATTTTTAGATGAGAGGTATTTACAGCTTCAAAATGGTTTGTTATGAATAATTGACTGTTATTTTCAATGCAGCTGCATTAATTTTCTCCAAAATCGTTTCGGAGCGATTCTGCAACATTTTTTTGCAACATTATGGGTATATGAACCGTGGTATATGGGATGCATTTTAACTGTCGTGAAGGCCTGTCCCGAGACACAGTTAGATTATTCCAACTAAGCAGAGTGTAGTGAAATTAATAGCATTATTATAGGCTTAACGTTTAGTTATATAAATGTCAACAATACGGTGTGTAAATGTATCCGTTTCCTAAATATCCGACATCATATGCAATGTCAACCCGTGTTCGCACGGGTCAAAGTCTAGTTTTTTTTAATAACAATGATGTATTATAATTTAAGGCTGCAGTTGACAACATGTCTCGGGATTAAATGAGAGCTGTCCTGAAGGCGTCCATTGCAGCTGGTCCAGAATATATGCAACGGTTTGTGATGAGACAGCAACATGCTATTTGACAGGTTTCTGGTAGTTCCAATTCAAACATGTGGAGTTTGTCATATTTTTGATGACCTTTGCACGAACATCTGCTTCAGGCACTCTCCATGCATTACCTCAAAGCCTGAATGTCGCACTTTGTGCTTGAGGCATGGTGTGCAGGAGGTTGCAAACATGTTGAATTGGATTTACAGAACTAACCAGGGCCCTAGTTTTTATATGCCCACGTTCATAAATCAAGTATACGGAAATGTAATTTTGTGGCATCATGGACGTCTTGATGCAGGAAGACGCATTCCTGCACCAGCATGTGTATTTCATACAGTGTGTCAGAGGTTCCCAGAGCCTAATGAGCAAAACACTGTATATCATTCGGCACATTCAGACTCCAATTTATTTCATGATATTATAATGAAATAGATTGTATATAAAGTATATATTTTAACATAATTATTTAAGATTGTATTTGAATTGCAATTAGCTTTTGATAGTTCATAACGACTCACATTTGTAAACTCATTTCTATAAGTATATCCAAAAAAGATGCTTATTTACCTGTTTTTTTTCCTGCTTTCCATACATGCTAAAAGAAACTTTGATCCTGGATTTTGCATCCTAAACAAATTAGGCTGAGAAGACCTCAAACTCAGCTTCTCACTTTTCATGTAACTGGACAAAGGCTTCCCATATGTTTCCCTCATGCATGCTATCATCAAACCTGCAACATGCAAATCAAAATACTCATGAAACATAACTTTTCATGGCAATAGAAAAGAACTTATAAGTATTCTTCAATAATACTGGAATATATTGGTATACTATTCTTCTTATGCATTTTTATCTATCGAAGCAGAAATATTCGTTGAGGATTTAATTTCGTTATTTTTGTTGGTAGTATTAATAAACGAAATTCAATCCGTGACTAATTTTTAATCCAATTATTAAGAATACAGAGTTGATCCATTTTTGAGATAACGATATGACGAAATTTAATCTCAACGAATTTCGTCTTTCGAGAAAAACAACGTAATTTTAAGCCAAAGTACATATACTTCTACAGTATTTTATCAAGTTACCATAGAAAAAAACAACAATACAACAAGAGATGATAAATTAAAATAAAGTACAATGTACAACAATTATAACATGGAACTTAAATTATATAACTATGTAAGAGGATAGCCAAAATCAATCTTGCCGAGAATATTCTTGTACTCTTTAGGACATTTCTTTTACGCAACCGACTGTTTGGTACGTCTTGAGACCTCTGCTTAAGCATCTTCCATCTACCATCTTCTCTTACAAGCACTGTGTGGATTATATGACTAAAAATTGTGTTAGATATATGAATGAATATAAATGAACTTTTATACGGAGAGAGGACGAAATTTTTGTTTTAAGTGAAAACCGCTAGGACACAAAGAAGTTTAAAAAGTCAGCAGTTTAGCTCGACCTGTGCTACGATGTGATAAAAGCAGTATCAGATAGAAATTACAAAGATAATTTTGGGCAACACATTTGTTGGTTAACTTTTTTTCCTGCTGCACTGCTCTCTCCCTCTTGCACACTTGAGGCCACTATCTTGCCATCACATTGCTCACATGATCTCCTCTTCACAAGATCTCTGAATGGATCTCCCTCCAAAAATAAACCTCCTCTATTTGAGTAGATCCATCTCCTTATTGTTCACCCTTGGAAGACAAGTAGGTCTATAAGTACACATAACATTTATATAATGTTAATCGTTTAACTATACATCATTTGTCTTTTAATCCACCACAATTATTTTTTTCTGTATTTGGCTATATACTAAAAGTCCTGAAATTGAAAATTTTATTATATGATTAATGAATTCCTAGCTCTCTGATTGGCTTATATCCAACTATCTAGAAAAAACAGAACGTTATATTCACCTGTACGTGACCTTAGAGGTCAAAATAACATTTGATTATCTATACATTGGACTAAAAAAAGATCGTCCAATGAAATTTAGTGTGTTTCAGTTTTATGGCTATGTTTTTAAATAAAATCTTTGTTTGATAGAACTCAGTGAGATATGTCTGTATAAATTCGTCGATGATCATATAATAAAATTATTATACTTTTAAAAATACTTTCACGAGACAATCCGCAGTTAATTATATATCAGCAAGTTGGTATATTTTGATCACATTTTAAGAATGTATTTTCTTTTTATTAGAATGTTTGAGACCAGGCAAAATTTATTACAACGATGGGACCGGTACATACAGGAATAATTTTTTTTCATTATAAAAGCATGGGACAAAATGTCTTCAGTATTAAGTACCCATGAGACGAGCAAGTTTTTAAAATATTTTAAATTTCTTCCTCATCATAACTCGGGAAGCTTCATTATAAATCAGAAAAGGTAAAAATGGTATAGACATATTGCATCTTCATTGGATTTGCCCGAACATCGGATGATTTAGTGATAGAAATATATGACAGTGAGCGTTAAGAGAGTGTTAGTGGAGAAAACGAGTGATACTGGGAATAGTGGAAATGAAACATGTAAGTGAAAGAAAGGAGAATAAAGTGACCATGAAAGGTACAACTCATGATTTACATGTTACAAATTCAACGAGATCAATTAAGTTACCATCTTAGTTAAAAATTACTCTATTGCAAGCAACAGGCATTTCAAATTTTCAATATTTGACATTTTTAAAGAGCCTGTATCAGTTACTATTGAGCTTTACATGGAAAGTCAAAAATTGCGAATAAGGCAAAAACCACCATAAAACATTTGAACAACAACAAAAAACACATTTTAGACAAATTAAACAAATTTATTCATTACTATTGGTTTCCATGGCAGTAAATGTGATTTGCATAGTAAATTTTCAATGAAACATTGTAAAATAATACAAATTTAGACACATTCAAGTGCGGGTGGGATTGGAAGGTCTAAATTTGTTATTTGATACTGAAAAAATGAAAGATGTATACGGAGAAAATATTACGTATTTTTAGAAATTTGATATGGTTGCTATGGTAACCGAAAAATGACAAGGTTTTCATGATGGGAATATCTGTGGAAAAATAAGTTTTCCAAAAGTTAAATACTTAAAAACGCAACTACCTGAGATAATGTATGTCATATCAAGTTAAAGATATATCTCAATACTATGAAATAATAAAAGAAAAATTGGTAGTCGGATGTCCCAATTTTTTTTTTCAGAATTTTTTTCAAAACACCTTCAATGGATTTTCGAAACGTTTTGGAATATTTTGTATATATTATAACAGATATTTGACAGATACCAGATTTACAGAAACATAGTACTTTACCATAATCTCCACAAAATGTATGACTTTTTTAGGTCACCTGAGTCACTCAGGTGACCTATTGCAATTGGTCTTCGTCGTGCGTCGTGCGTTAACAATTTTACATATTTAACTTCTTCTTGAAAACTGTCAGGCCAATTGTTACCATTTTTGGTGTGAAGCATCTCTATGGTAAGAAGAATCTAAATTGTGAAATTTATGGCTCTACCACCCCTTGGGTGCCACGGGCGGGGCCAAATATGCAAAAATCTTCTTCTCTACTCCCACGCATGTGAGGAAAAAACTGGTTGCATGGTTATGATGTCCATGAGGCCCACTACCAAAATTGTGAAATTTATGGCCCCTCGGTCAGGGGTTCAGGCTCTAGGGTGGGGCCAATATGGCCATATAGTAAAAATGTATTAAATCTTGTAAATCTTCTTCTCTACTACCATATATATTTTTTAAAACCTAATGCATGATTATGATGTCCATGAAGCCCTCTATCTATTTTGTGAAATTCATGGCCCCTGGGTCAGGGGTTCAGGCTCTAGGGTGGGGCCAATATGGCCAAATAGTAAAAATGTATTAAATCATAGAAAATCTCGACTATCATATATATTTGTTAAAAACTAAATGTATGATAATGATGTCCATGAAGCCCTCAACCTTAATTGTGAAATTCATGACCCCTTGGTCAGGGGGTCAGGCTCTAGGGTGGGGCCAATATGCCCAAATAGTAAAAATGTATTAAATCTTAGAAAATCTATACTATTATATATATTTGTTAAAAACTAAATGCATGGTTATGATGTCCATGAAGCCCTCTACCTTAATTGTGAAATTCATGACCCCTCGGTCAGGGGTTCAGGCTCTAGTGTGGGGCCAATATGGCCAAATAGTAAAAATGTATTAAATCTTAGAAAATCTTCTTCTCTACTCCCATATATATTTGTTAAAAACTAAATGCATGGTTATGATGTCCATGAGGCCCTCTACCAAAATTGTGAAATTCATGACCCCTTTGTTAAGTGTTCAGGCTCTAGGGTGGGGCCAATATGGCCATATAGTAAAAGTGTATTAAATCTTAAAAAATCTTCCTCTCTACTCCCACACATGTGGGCAAAAAACTGAATGCATAGTTATGATATCCACAATCTCCTTAACCCAAATTGTGAAATTCATGGCCCCTGGGTCAGGGGTTCAGGACATGAGGGGGGTGGGCAATATAGTGTTAATGCATATAATGTTTAAAAATCTTCTTCTCTATTCTCACACATTTGTATAAAAAAAACCTGACTAATAATTATGTTTACCAGGAAGTCCTCTACTGAAATTTTAATTTTCATTTTCCCTTGGGTATGGGTTTTGACTCTAGGGCAGGGCCAAAATGCATGTATAGATGTTAATGCATATAACGTTAAAAAATTATCTTCTTTACTCCCACACACCTAAAAGGAAAACTGAATTCATGATTTTGTAAACCAGATCTTTTAGTTCTTCACCAAAATTACTGGCACTGTACCAGTTATAGGCTAAAATTTAACGTTTCCTTTTCGTAATTACTCATTTCTTGATATTTTTGGATAAAACTCGACATACTTTAAAAAGTGATCTCCTTATTTATCAATCTGTTAGTTTATATCATTATTAAGAACCCAAAACATCTTTTTTTTTGTGCATTTTAGCGCGCCCCGATTTTGCCGAGTTTTTACGATTTACTGTACCAATTATCGGCTTCGTGATAATAACATAGTAAAGTCCGTGTTCATGTCGATTTTATACTCTGCTAAATATAGTCTGAATTGTGCCCCTTGTGTGGTCAGACTAAAGTAGTCGGGGTCATGATACATTATAAACAAAACTCATAAAATTATTCGTTTATTATCAGACGGTAATACACCAAATCGTAGACTATTCAAAGCATAATTATGCAACCAGGCGTTCAATTGCGCTACGAATCTGTAGGAAATTTGTGAATTCCTTTTGTTTATACATGTTAAATGTATTGATTTTATATGTGAAATCAAAGAAGGGATATAATAACGTATCACACAGAGGTAATATTCTATTTTTAACTTATTACGTCACTTCCCCCACTGCTGAAAGTGCAAAGATGTAAACTCAGCGGTAAACAATGATCGTTTAAGCTCATGTATAAAACATATTCAAGAAAGTTTTCAAGCAAATTTACTTTTTTTTTATTCGAAAAAGACGACTGAATTAAAAAATCTTGGATTGTTACGTGCTTTAAACCCGAACTCTCAGTTTAGCCGATAACTGGTCTTAGCCGATAACTGGTACAGTACCAGTATAGGTTTCACAGTTCTTTTTTAATTAAATGTGGTCGTCATTAGAAATTAATAATTTTTCTACTCCAGTATGAAACCTAATTAATTAGATGCATATATATGAGACTCCATGACAAGTTTGTATATGGGATATATGCTACTCAGGTGACCGTTAAGGCCAATTGGCCTCTTGTTTTACTAAACAATAGGGAAAGAAATCTCCATAGCAACGAAATGTATACCCTAGCAACCGACTTGACTGGGATCAGCAAAACATGAAACATATACCCAGGAAAATAAAGCCTCTCAAGTGGGTCATGGTGCCCTAATCAATTGTCACTCCTGTTGTACTTACACTATCTTATAAGTAATAATACGTATCATTGCTGTACAATGTCTCATAAAAAATTGTCAAAATAAGAGCCAAATGTGCGAAAACTTCCCCATATAAGGAAAGCCGAAATTATACATCAAAATAACTCAACAACCCATAGGGACTCCAACGCTCTATCTACTGGCTAATTTTCATTGCCATACCATGTTTGTTATTCAAATTATGAACCTAAAAACAAGGAGAAATAGTGTCGGTGAAACACAAGACGACCTTATACTTATTCACATGAATATAAACCTAAACATCAGCAAGGCTCCCTTGTGAAAATGTAGCTTAAAGCAACTTTCTATTATAGTTTATCTTGTTTTATTATCAAAGATCAATCATCTGGTCAAATATCAATGCTCACTAAATGTATCACAGATATGAACGTAAAACAAGAGTGTGTGTCTCCTGCGGATGACTTATTTCAAAGTGTGACAGACTGATGGACAGACAGACTGACGGACGATGAAGAAGTGATCCCTAAGTGTCTCCATGCTATGCAGGCGACACAACTAGGCATCACTATAGCATATCTGATTCTGAGACTAAATGTTTTCTGAAGTGTACAGTCAAATATTTTACAGATATATTTTGCTAGAAATAATTATAAATTTTCTTCAATGTACATTTATGCACAAGTTTAAACAATTTTTTTCATGAGCATTTTTTCCTTATCATGTTTATCCAACCTACTAGACCTAGAGCAGCACTAACAGGACAACCCCCCCCCCCCCCCCCCTGGGGCAACATCACTGACTATAACAGTACTATATGATGAATTTTATCGGTTACTCAAGCATAAAATGAAGGTCACATGCAGCATCCGTCACATTCATTTTACACAGCAGTCATAGACAAACCACGCAAGCAAGTTTGGTTTATAAACCAATTGTAATAAAGTCGGAACAGACATAAAAGCTGTACTTAACTGAGTACTATGTTTCTGTAAATTTGGTATCTAAAGTCACTGAACCATAAAATGTAGGTCACGTGCAGCATCCAATGAACACACCATCCACAGACAAACCATCCATACAAGGTTGGTTTGTATACCACTTATCAAGAGCAGGAACGCTGATTCGCTGAACATATCCAAGTGCTGACAGACAGATGAACAAGCAAACATGGTGATTCCTATATCCCCCTTCCACATACTTTGATATTAAAATCTCTATTTTAGTTAGAAAATGTATTTTAGTTCACTGCTTTAAGAGCCACATCAGAAATCTGAATCAAATTGTTCATGTTCCCTTCAGCTCTTAAGTCATTTTCTTCATAGTCAGTGTTAGAAATCTGCCTTTTCATTATCGAAAGTCTACTAAAAAACTTGCAATTTGAGATGCTGCGAGAAAATCTCCGTAGTACAAAAATTCGTTCACCATTTTCATTTTATACACTTTTCATCTCTCGTGCCACTTCTTCAGGTTCACATTTGAATCCTGTTGATTCACCTTGGTTGATTTTCTTGGTCATGAAGGATTTTTGAGTTTCAGTAAATCTTGACTTCCCTCTTTTTTTAAAAGAGCCCATTCTCTCTCCAAAGTTCTCACACCTGAAGGAGCATCTTTAGATCCATTCACATTTGGACCAGTAAGTCTTTTTTCAATTAGGATAGTATACGAAAATCTTGAGCGATCCTTTTAGTCCATTCTCTCAACTGAAAAAGTGTGGTTTTCTGTATCTGTGTCAATAAATCAAATAAATAAATGAACAATATATAAAAACTCTTCCGAAAAAAAACCTTAACAAATGTCAATTATTGACTAATTTTGATTGAATATTAAAAATAGCTTCTCTTCTGACGACATATACCAGTGAGTGCAAATAAATCAAATAAATAAATGAACAAGTGAAAAGCTGTCAATGTGACAGCAAACCGGGCTTTCTTTTATGTGAACTGTATCCATAATCCATGTCAACCCGTATCCAGTGAAATGGAGTACCCTATATGCAATATTTTGCCAAAAAAATGACAAAGTTCAAAAGCAGGTATTTTTTTCATGAAAAATCAGAAATCAAAATCCTAGCAATATGCTCACCTCTAATATATGTACAATAATCTGCAAAAGAACAACTTCCTATCTTGAGAACTGTAGGAGGAGTTATCCGTACAATGAGGGTAGCCTATATGCAATATTTTGCCAAAAAATGACTAAGTTCAAAAGCTGGTATTTTTTCATAAAATATCGGAAATCAAAATCCTAGCAATATGCACACCTCTGATATATGTACAATTAATCTGAAAATGAACAACTTCCTATCTTGAAAACTGTAGGAGGAGTTATCCGTACAATGAGGGTACCCTTTTGGCAGCCGCCCGCCATTTTCACCATTTTATTAACCGGACTTTTCCGTTGGGAAACCCGGTTAAAAATATATAAAAAGTCTTCCAGAAAAAAACTAAACAATTGTACCTGAAACACTTTCAAAAAATGGCGAATTATGGGGGCCAAATTTGACTCATATCGTATATAGTTCTTTATGCAGGCAAAGGCATTACAGACACAGAAGACATCAGTCAAATACCTTTTGAGAATGAAAAGTTCTAACTAGACAATGATTTGAGTGCTGTGGGACTCGAGACAAGAGACTACATCTCAAGAAATGATGATGAAATAGAACCTAGAACTATAGAAAAGTTCTACAGTTTTGAAGTTTTACTAGTCTACAGCTTAAACATCTTAATCTTATTAGTCACAACATTGTAAATATCTTATATTTTATGTGGCAGTGGTGCGGAAAAGTTGATGCACTTTCAATTTAAAGATCCCACTCTATTGCACATGAAGTTTCTGAACCTTAACAACAGAGAAGCAGCATGACCAGAGGACTGTAAGTTTATAGTTAGTTATCATTTTCTTGCAGTCAAAACATTGTTATTTAATGCAACTTTTTTCTTTAATATTAATTGTCTTGGTGAAGAATAATGTGGGACAGCTGTAGTCCTTAGAGCTTTGGAGGATTGGGCCACATATTACTTTTTGGTCCCTAAAGCACTTTACCCAAGACAAGTTCATTGGAAACATTTTGGAAGGCTGTGTCCAAAACAAAAAGATATATATGGGATTGATGTGTACCATAACTTTTGCAAAGTTGCATTTGCTGCATTGACCATCGCCCACTCGAATGCAGAATCGGAGTGATGCTTCAGCATTATAAGAAACATTCGACTGCAGACAGAAACCTTCTCAATGACATTCTTAAATCTGCAAAAATTGCCTGTAACTTGTTATCATTACTGATGTAACTAAATATGGGTTTTATTGTTCAGTAAAAAATTCAGTATAAAAGTGAAATTTTGTCGATTTTAGTTACATTTTTTGTACAGTGTTTAAATGGGGAAGGTAAGCTTTTTCTTCTTCTTTTTTTATATCAAAATTCCAGTTTTTATCGGTATTATAAAGTTTTGCGGCTAGAAACTTATCACATGTATGGAAGCCTCTTGCTAAGGCATACCCAGAAAATATGTGGGCCCGTTCTTGTTCGCAAACAGCACATTTCATGGAAGCCTCTTGCGAAGGCATACCCAGAAAATATGTGGACCCGTTCTTGTTCGCAAACAGCACATTTTAAAGAGTTGTTTACTAATTATCAAGTAGCATAGATGGATCCATGTTATGATGTGGTTTATTTTTAGGGCAAATGTTAGTTGCAGATCTGTAGCTCCCGGTCTGAAAAATGTCGGATGGGCGTACTTCGAGCTACAGTGCCATCCATTGAAAAAAATGTGTATTTATTGCGTACAAAAACGTACTATATACTTAGTAATTAAAATGGAAAATTGAGACTTAAATCCTATCTAATGTCCTGATTTCGGGGCCTTAAAATTTTGTTGAAGTTGGTTTTGATCTCAGTCTGACTTTACAAAAAGCATGTATAGTGGAGTAGTGAGACTGAGGCCATAAGGGAATTAGTCTTGGGTTTATGGCTGGCTGTTATAATTATGAACTTTCAATCAACGACATAAACAGACATAAAGGTCAATGATACAAACTATTTATATACGTACATTCCTATTCCAAAACTATTTTGATTCAAATAAATATGCATGCAAATCTAGACTGCTGTTTGGGTGATTTAAAATTACACAACTTCTTTGAAATCTACAATAAACATTTTTAATTTAACTTTAATACTATCTAATTAAGCTGATAAAGCTGATTGGCATTTTAAAATTGTTTTTGAAAAATCTTACCTGATTTCTTCTCTTTTAAGTTCACATCATGCACTTAATGTATAAAGATAATGTAAGGTTCATACTTAACTTTTCTAATTTGTTGTTGACATTATAAGGCTGAACAGAATTACAATGGATAAATACCACTTCTTTTTCCTTTTACACCTATATCAATTTTTGACACAATAAGTACAATTATTTTAAAACTTTTTTCTTATAAACATGTATTCTAACCCTTCAATTTTAACATGCAGGTTGCATGGACACTACACGGAAGACAAAGATTCGTTTATACCATTAGAAGATATCGTAGAAATTTTCGCAAACATTTTGGCTAATAAAAAGATATCGCCACAATGACTAGGCGACTTATTTAAAGTACATTTAAGGGGTAAAATGGAATACGTGAAAAGGGCAACTGACCAGAAAGACTGCAAGGGACTGGCCACCCTAGTGTTGTTTATCCCTGCAAACTTTCAGAACGTTTCAAAGTACATTCCAGACAATTGTTTCTAATATGGAGTTCGTCAGCCTCAGCTGTTTTTGAAAGAGACAACTCGCTGAATTGCAATGGATTTAAGTCTTGATAGAAGTTATAATCCATGATAAGTCTTTTCAGATATCTGTTGGAGATAAAATAAAAAAAAGATCTTGACAAGATTGTTATGAATTTCCTAAAAGTTAATTCATTTTTTGCCAACTTAAATCTTTTCGCTTCAAAAGTAAATAAAGAGAACATCATTCTACAAACCAATGCTCATCATAACAGTACTGTATACTCTCCACAGTGCATTTAAGGTAACTCCGTACCTATAAAATCATGGGTTCAAAGTTAAAAACATAACTTTTTTTTAACTTAGTTGACTTTAATTTCATCAAAAAATCAATAAAATATATATGTATCCATACTATCTAAGATGTAAGGTAATAAAAACCAAAGGCTGAAATTATCATCTGAAAATCACTTTTTTTTGTTTAAAAATTAAATATAAGTGGATGGATACTTGTTTGTATATTTAAATTTTATTGCTTACTTTGCCAGAAAACTAAAATTAATTTAAAAAAAAGAAAAAAATTGTTTACATTAGAAAAATTAATGCATTTAGATATATCACTTAGAGAAAAGTAGAAAAGAGTTATTTCCCTTTGTCATTTTTGAATTATGTCGAATATAAGGATGAAAAACGCTTATTAAATATCTCCAAGTAAACAATGATTTGAGTTTTTGATGTGCACCTATCATAACATAGAAATTACAAATCTACTTGCAAGAATTTTAATGAATTTATGGTTTATGTAAAATGCATGACGTCACAGGAGGGTGGATTTACTTTAAGTGTTGTCATTGAATCTGAAAGGGAAACCATCACATGCCATCACTGTAAAAGTATTCTACGCAAGGATTCTGATAAGGCAGAACTGCCCAGTGAATTTAGCCATTAACAGTATTCACCCCAACTGATTACCGTCTTCCTTGGAAGACGGTATAAAGAGTTGAAATAATTTACAGTCTCCAGGTTGTGCACTTCCTTTCCTTTGTGATTGGTTGAAAATACATGATGTGAAAATTTACATTTATTTCATTGGTTGAAATACTGTTCGGCGCAAGGGAGATAATTTTCTGATGATCTTTTTCACGTACAACTTAACAAATTTCGTAGATTTCAAATCTTAAAAAGTGAGAAAACGAAAAAGCAATACAAATTGCTATGAATGAAATTGAGCCTTTGGTTTTCAGGTCCAGCTAGTTGAAAGTAACATTATATAATATCTATTGAAATTATTTGTTTTTCTTTTAGCATTGTTTATTCAAATATTAAAACAAAAATGTAAAAAAAAGAAGTGATGCGGTATGCCTAATATCGGTAAAGTGATTTGCACCTTAGATAGATAAATGCAGTGGTATAACTTTGATTTTATCAAAATAATACGATTCTACGACCCTACCTAAGATCTCTTTCACCCTATAGTCGATCTCAACTTACAAGCTCGGGTACGCAGTTCTCAATTTTAGACACGCAGGCTTAAACGACACATGACACAAAAATGTTTGAATAAATCCACTCGCCATGCTATGTAAAGGAGGGTGACATTTATTTAAAAAAGAATTAAACTGTCTTTGATAACTAAGTGTTGTTTAGGGTTCGTTCTAAAGACGGTAAGCTTTTTAAAAAAAGCTAAACTAGTATAGTAAACTATCTTAAACATGTGGCACCATAATTTGGCGAAGGACAACTTGTACTAATAAAATTCCAACTGATGAATTCAAGTGTCAGCAATGTTAAAATAGGAAATGAGATTTTGACATGAATTTGAGTTTGCGTTTTTTTCTTTGAACAAGAAGTTCAAGTTCTTATGAGAAACTATATGTCAGTAAAAAATTAATTCTACCCTAAATAAAAACATAATATAAAGATAAAAAATCCATTTATCAAACTCCGGGAGTGAATGACAAGCAACTATGTTTCAGTAAAAAGTCATCTCTGCCATGTAAAAACACAGTATATAAACATAAAAAAATCCATTTACCTAACTCCTGGAGTGAATGACGACATGCTTCAGCAGATGTTTATGCAGGCAATAAATGATAACAAAAATGAACTATGGAGGCCTAATTCTAGATAAAATCCAAGAAAAATTCAGACAAAAAAGTCATGGGAGATCCATCGAATGCCTGATTTGGGAGAAGAGTGTAACCGATTGCAATCCTCCAAATACCAAATAGCAAACCATATCATTCATGTTTCATGGCCTGACAGGTTTTAGGCTTTGTTGCCCTCTTTCCCACCACTCAAGCCAATGTGCCAAAAATATATACTATATTCTGGGATGTAGTCCGGGCACTTCAACAGTGGGGATTCCATGTGATTTATACCTCTTTAGATGGCACATTTAACAACAGTTCTTTCATAAATATGCATTTTCCATCACCATCATCTGTCATGCTGGATTTTAATCCATTCTGCGATGCCCATATAGAAGTAGTCTTTGCAGTCCTGTTAACAAAAATTAAGAACAATATTCAGCGCATTGGTACATGTAAATGGCACACATGCTTTTTTAAGATCAATGAGTGAGTAACAACATTGAAATTATTTATTAATGCTATGACTATGTTGCGTACTACTCCTGGGTGGGAGTAAGCAAATTTGTGGGTTTTCCACTCCCGTAAGTTAACCTTATTTGATAATAAATGAATAAAAAATTCAGGATTAACAATAAAACAATAATTTATTCAGATGAAACAATAAAATGGTCAGATGATATAATGATAGAAAAATCACACAAACTCCCATAATCAAAAGTCCTCTGACATCCCATAAATAATCAAAGTACTGAAGTACTGACGGGAGTTTATTTTATCGATTGTTATTTATTCTAAAATCAACGATATGTTAATTTGCATGGCAAGTAAATTCCTATAAGTATTAAATTACGCACATTTATAATATGAATGCTACAGGAATTTCGTGAAAATCCAATATCAATCATGTTGTGTAATATTCAAAGAATTATTCCATCAAACTGCGTATTAGTAATCGAAATACTTATGAGAAATTGTATTGATCCAAACAAAATTGAACTCTACTCTCGTTCAACCAGACTTTCAACTGTATCCGTTAATCTCCGACAAGCAAGAGAGACTCTATGCTTGTCGGAGATTTACGGAGACAGCCGAGCGTCTGGTTGAACGAGACTATATTGAACTCTGGCGTAGGAATACATAAAATGTACGACTTCAAAAAATATCTAAATTGTTTGTACCAGTTAAAATCTGACTATTTACAAGGTATCTATAAATGAGTTTCCTTGAAGAACAATGCTTAAGATCTCATTACATCAAATTTATTGATTAGAATTAAATGTTGTCAGCGGTGTTGACTTGTGCTTAGGTCCAAACACTGTTTCACTTTCGGTTTGCCTCAGTATCTGCATAGGATTAAAATCAACTCTCAAAAAGCCTACCGATACAAATAATCAAAGTAGCTACTTGTACTTATTTAAAGCCCTACAAATATTCTCTCTCGTTTCCTAAAATTATATTATATTCCAAATGGCACCTCCCACTTCACGTATGGACTTCAAATAAGGTATTGGGTATCCCACAGGGGTATTTCAGCTTTATAATATACGCGGGTATGATAAGGCAACTATCAGCGATCAATTGAGTAAAAAAAATTCTGATCGATATGACGTCACAATAAGCAGCATGATATCATATTTTCATCAGTAAAATGTCAATTTTAACTTTATCTCAAGTTTAAATAATACAAACTGCGGGCGTAAAATGTCACTAGAAACTCCCCTAACTGAATATAACTTCAATTTCTCTGTATAACGTATAATTACCATTGATGACGTCAAAGGCATGTTTAAAAGAGAATGTCGGGAGACAAATCATTGGAATGCAGTGTAAACAATGCCGAATTAAGACTTACTTAATACAGTCCAAGATTTAGATGAATATAAGTGAGGATATAATCAGGACAATACAGGCATGGATATTTTGTTTTATCAGCAAGTGTTATAAGGTAAGCAGATAGATATTTAAATTGTTTTAACCGGTCTTTCCATCGCCAGTGTGTACAAAAAAGGCGAAAGTGTAACACTACCCCGAATATTATGAAAGTTGAATTTGGCAAATATCAAAAGCACATGAACTCAAATACTTGAAAAGTGCTGCTAGAATCCTGTGCTTTGTTCTTGTAAATAAAAAATACGTAGTATGTTCAATGAAATTGAAAAACTTAAGGGGGTTTCCGATAAATAATGACTATTTTATGCGATTAACAATAGGATTCTAGCAGTAGTACTTAAAAACATGAATTAAATGCCCATCAAAATATTACACTTTATGATTTTTTGTTAAGGTAAAAAAGTGATCTATTTTTAACTGTCACGTGATACCATGGCACGGTAGACTCGATTCCAAAGTATACAAATAATATCTTGTTGAACACATTCACTTGATTTTAATATTCACCAGTTTTCATAAAAATAAACAATTTTTAAATTGATCATAATATCGACGGTAATTCTTTTCTTTTATAAACACTATGAAAATTGTACACGAGTTCTGTGATCACGCAGGAATCAAAATAAATGTTAGTAAAACGGAATTTTTATTGCTTGGTAGACTGAAAAACACATTTACAGAAATTAATGGAATTAAAGTAGCTGAAAATGCTGTAGTGTCTTGGTATATATATAGGGCATGACAAAGAGGAATGTTACAACAAAAACTGGATGAAAATATATATTGATATGGACAAACTTTTTGAATCATGGAAACGCAGAAAATTATCATTTTTTGGAAAGTCTTGCATAATTAACACACTAGCTATATCAAAACTTATATACGTAGCGTCTATTTTATGCCTCCCAGGGAAGGAATTCTTAAAGAAAATTCAACGTCTTATATTTAATTTCATATGGAATAAATCAGAAAGAATAAAACGCAATACTCTTATCGGTAATGTAAGAAATGGTGGCCTGGGTATCATTGATGTAGAAAGTAAAATCAAAGCTTTAAAACCGGCCTGGTTACCAAGAATATTGAAATCAAAAGGAGTTATGTATAATATACTAAACGGTTTTTGTAACAAATATAATATGGATGTGATGTATGTTTTGCAATTTTCGAGTAACGTCGATAATCTAAAATTTCCACTGTTTTATAAAGAAATGCTTTGTGCTCTAAATGAATGTAAAATTTCCCGAATAGATGTAATGTCAAATGTCGATATACTACGACAGCCGATATGGAACAATTGTAATATGCGATACAAAGGAAATGTATTATTTTTTGAAAATTGGGTTAAAAGTGGCATCCTATTTGTGAACAATGTACTGGATGATAATGGAAATATTCGAACTTTAGAAAGTTTTACTAATGTTTTGAAAGATAAATCTAATTGGTTATGTGAATATAAGACTATTATTTCTGTGCTAAAATCTGTAGTAAGAAAATATAATTTTGCAAATACAAAATTTGTGGATAAGAAAATTGGTTTACAAAACCTTGCTACCAGACAAGACTATCAAAGGAGTTTGAAATTCACAATACTCAACAATAGGAAAAAATATATATCTGTAAAATTTTAGATGTTGAAGATAAACAATTATCTGACTTCAATTACCGACTGCTTAATAATATACTGTGTAATAATGCATATTTATGTAAATGGAAGGTACGTGTGAAACCAGAGTGCAGGATCCTGGATGTGTAACAATATGGAAACAAGTAACCATTTGATTTATGAATGTAAAAATGTGCTACTGATATGGAGGTTATTAAGCAAATTTCTTTCTTTTGATGTTAAATGGAAACATGTTATTATAGGTTTTTACTTAGAAAACAATAGAAAAACTGCAACATTAAATTTTGTAATGTCTTTAATTGCACTGAGAATATATAAGTATAAAATGTTTTGTAGATTAGAAAAAAAAGATGAAAACGAAGAAGGTCTTAAAGCGCATATCAAATCATCTCTGTTAAATTACGCATCTGTTTTACGTTTGAAGTACAAATCTAGAGCAAGTTATATCACTGATTTTTCTCGTAAGTTGTAAAAAAATTACTATATGTAACTTAAATTATATACAATTATACGTTTATAGATAAAGTATCTACTGAGAGGAGAACAGTCCTCCAGTAGCGCTGTCTATAGGGTATGTGAATGAGTGGTGACCCCTATAGAGTATAGACAGCATATATCTACGTGTTTTGTTAGAATTCTTCAAATTTATTTACTCGGATTTACATATATGAGTTTTAGTATTATTATTATATTATTATTACTATTACTATTACTACTACTAGTACTATTATCCTGTTTTAAAGCAATATCCATGTACCTTAAAATGTAACTTAAAAAAATATGTTTATCATTTTTTAAAGATGTATGCATACGACCTATGTTAAGTTCTATGATTACTTTTGTCAATGCTTATACTGTCATTATTATCGCCTTGATTCTATTATATTTTGATTGTAAGATGTTGTTTATATGTTGTATATATATAATGATAAGAAAAAATAAAATTATCAAAAAAAAAGAAAAAAATTATCGAAGGTAATTGAATTTAGAGTTGCCTTAACCTACCTGTGTAATATCTTAAATAACAATAATTACCCAACGGGACCGGGACACATCTGCCATTTATAAGCTTTCACGATGTTGCCCGGAGACTATTTATTATGCGTCTACCAATAAGCAGACGAGGGGGGGGGGGGGTATATATACCCTTACGTACCCCTAGGTAACCTTAATTAGCCAATAACTGAACCAAAACGACCCTACGCCACCTCCGGAATAAACAGACAGGGGAAAGTGCAAGCGGTGTTCTTGAATAGTTCTTGAATAAAATATCAGTAATTTCTACTAGAATATGGGATCTAATCTACAAAATACGATAAGTACAAGTAGCTTTTATACTATAACAATGATGCAAGCGAAGACATACGTATGTTCAATGATAAAACGTGATAAATGATTGTAAACATACAATGGATGATCAAGGCCATTCGGACCCGATGTTAAAACATGCTTTCAAATGACAATATCGTGAAAAAGATACAAAGTATGCATATGAACAATTGATATAGGATGAAAGAATACAACACATTCAAGCATGATAACAAATAACAACGTACGATTGATGAATAATCAGGGGAGCTGAAAGTGATCCATATAAAACCGCGTTCGACCCGATTTCGTAGCATAGCCCCCACGGAAGAAAACGAAGACTAAAAGACAACGGGACTGTCACAGCTATGCAAGGTAAGTTATAGAATACAAATTCAAACAACATTTTCATACCTCTAGAGGTGGCAATAGTGGAAATATGAAGAATGATGCTTATTATACATCTTTAAATCAATACATAATGTATATAACATTCCTACTATCGAATAATAGTATCCTACTATGAAATGAGAGTCATTACAAAATATTATAATGTATATATTATATATTAATATACATTCAATACACTCTTCACAGTTCCAGACAGTTACGTAATGTTACAATGTTCACTTACTGAAGTTACTTATCAAGGTTTTGTGTCCCATCAGCATTACACACATCTTGCTGCCGAAAAGAAGATCAAACGAATCTAGTTCATAAAAGACGGCTTCAATAAAGCTTACGGAGGGTGGTTGGATGGGTCGGCAAATGGCATACTACATTACGGACACCGTCTCTATAAAAATGTAGAATGATGCTGAAGAATTTGCTGTGTAAAATCCCGCATCTCAACTGCCACACCTCGGTGCATAGTCCGCACTTAAAACACTGGACCTATAAAACATATATGTAGGGAAATTGAGTCCCACAATAACAGTGATCCTAAAGTAATGTGAGGAAATAACTGTTAATATTAAAAGTACTGGTATACTAAAATTGATTAAGTCTACTATCTATATATTCCATTTATGAACTGGGCGTGTTTTATTCCCTTGTAAGGCTTCAGCAACTTATAGTGACTCACTTTTGGTTTCCCGTTTGCCATCTTTATTTTATATATGACATCATTTATTCTCTTGATAACTGTACAAGGGCCTACCTAATGACATTGCAGTTTTCGCGATCCAAATTTACTAACATTGTGGGCCTAATAGCAAACTGCATCCCCTGTATAACCTTTGAAATTTATTTTAGAGCTGTACTCCCTTAACATTTTCGCTGATGCTATTTCTATTTTGCCCCTTGCAAAATTATGTATCTGTTCTATAGTTGAGTCAACTTTTATGCATTTTCTGACATATTTAATGAATTTTCAGGTTCTGCCTTTCCCAATATTAAATCGGCTGGGAGTAAAACATACCTACCGAGTATCATCTCGCATGGACTTACCCAAGTCGCTTCATGCTGTGCAGACCTATATGCTTACATAAGTAACGGTAAATATTCATCCCAATCTTTTTGGGATACAAAAGATGCTAACATGGTCTCAATTGTTCTATTTGCCCGTTCGACTAATCCATCTAATTTGGGTCTATATTGGTTGGTACGGGTTTTCTCGATCCCGAATATTTTACACATTTCTCGAAAAATATCAGATTTAAACGATCTCCACTGGTCACTATGTATTTGCATTGGGGCTCCGAAGATACTGGTTATTCATTATCCTTTCAGTTAATTTCTGGGCCACTGTTGATGCTTTTTGATTACGAATTGGTACAGCATCTACGCACTTTGTGAAATAATCTCCCATAAGAAAAAGAGTTACAATCAGAAAAGGAGGTATGATAAACTTAGAAAACAAAAACCTGCAAGTATTTTTTCTTGACAAGTTATATTAAATAAAACCTGCAGATTGTCACAGCTAATGCAGCATTTTTAGCAAGTCCTTGTCATAACTAGGCTATGCAATGATCAATGTTGCATAATAATCTAAGTATAATTTTACCGTATACTCCCACCTCAGCCAGATCTACACATGGCACCACTCAGAGCACCACACAGAAAAAGGAAATAAAATGATTAAAAAAAAACAACAAGATGCACCTAAGCAGGTACATATCTAATATCTCCAATTTTAGATAAATAAGATACCAAAAGAGAATATTAATTTATATTGTAATGTTTAATACTTTTTGCTCAATCTGCCTGTCCCTCTGTCTGTTTGTCAATTCTTAATTTCATAGACTTGTTAATTTGAAGTAAATATAAATCAGTTACCGATATTCAATAAAAATCCTGCAAATTGGCACATTCTTATATCTTTAAGTAACTTGTATGTACATATGTACTCAAAAAAACTCTATAGCATTTGTTTTTAGGTTCATAACTGACCTACTACAGAATTATAAGGGGTCAGTTTTGTTCATGAAGCAAAGCTGAACCCCACTATGATCATAATTGAACACCTAATTGTTTCAATAGTATGTCCGTTTTAAACCCTATCATAGATTTAATGCATCCAGGATCATTTCTTTACGACAAATTATACAAATTAAAACAGTCATTGTTAAGTTGTAAATAATCACTATTTTTGTGACAAAATGTCGGTTTCATATAACTTTTGCTTTATTTTAGTCAAACGGAAATAGAGATGAACACGCCTATCTTTTTCATGGAATGGATCTTGAAGCTATCTCATCAGGATGTATTGAGATTCAAGTCCTTGATTACTACTCACAACTTTTTCATGCCCAGTTTGTAGTCATATATGGGCTTCTACCGCCTTCACTGTTATACCAACCACAAATGGAACTACCTGCCAACTGCGCGCATATACCAATGGATGCTGATGCTTTACAAATACAAATACCTACAGGGTCATTATGTAGTCAGTGCAAAAAACAAAATCTCAATTACTGTGTATGATTCTCTGAGGAATTCTAGTCGAGTACAAGCGTTATAGCAACATCTAACTAATATGTACGGGAACATTTGTAGCATGCAAATAAAGTATGTTGTGGCTCAAACACAAGGCTCAACTCTAGATTGTGGTGCATTTGCTGCAGCAAATGCTTATAGTCTTGTGAAAAAAATAACGCTTAGTACAATCAGATATCTTTAAAGTTCCATGAGAAAACATTTGAAAATGTGTTTGGAAAGCGCTATTATAACTGAATTTCCACTTCAAAAAGAATGTGATTTGAACTTCATTGACAATTATTTCCATGACCAAGTTGTAAGGAAAAATGAAAAAAGACAAACTATTCAAAACAAAGAAAGTATGGTAAATAATGCTTCCATTGATTGCATACAAAAGAAAATTTCAAAAGTTAAGAACTGTAAACAAAAACAACTAGAAAATGTTAAAGACTTAACCAGACAAAAGTGGACACAACAAAAAAGGAATGCAAGGGATAAACAAAGTACAGAAAATTTGCATAATTTTAAGAAAGCGTGCTTTTGAACAACTAAAGATCAGAGAAAAACATAAAGAAGATAATTCCGATGCGGCAAAATCAAAAAGTAGACACGAACAACAAAAAATCAGAGAAAAACATAAAGAAGATACATATAGAAGATAATCCCGATGCTGTGAAATCAAAACGTAGACAAGAACAACAAAAGATCAGAGAAAAACATAAAGAAGATAATCCCGATGCTGCAAAATCAATACGTAGACAAGAACAACAAAAGATCAGAGAGAAACAAAGAAAATGATCCAGAGGCTGCGAAATCATAACGTAGAAAACAAACACAAAAAATCAGAGAAAAAAATAAATAAAATGATCCAGATGCTGCGAAATCAAAACGTAGACAAGAACAACAAAAATACAGAAAAAGCCATAGAGAAAAGGACTTAGAAACAGCAAGAAAAAATCAAGCACAAGCAAAACGAAAATATAGAAAAGATGAAAAGGGCCTATAAAAACGTTTGCAAAAATATTCAGCAATATCCAGAATACATTTGTACCTGCTGTAGCAGAATGCTCTATAAAAGATCAGAAGTAGCTTTCAATAAAGCTACATTTTAAAGAACAAGTGAAAACTTATTAAACCAGTGTAATTCCAATTCTAGAAGTGCTAAAAATAGGTAATGGCTTTGTAGAACTTGTTTTCACTATATAAAACACAATATGTTACCACCACAGTCGGATGCAAACATTTTGGAACTTCCAATAATTCCAAAAGAGCTTCAGGGACTGACAACATTGGAGGAAAGGCTACTCTCACAACTTTACCCATTTATAAAACTTATCGCTTTGCCCAAGGGCAAGCAAAATGCTATAAAGGGAGCTGTAGTGAATATTCCTGTGGAAGTGCAGTCAGTTGCACAAACTTTGCCACGTACACCTTCAGACGCTGGATTTATTCCATTAAAGTTAAAGAGGAAAGTGGAATATAAGGGACATTATTCTTTCCAAAATGTAAGACCACAAAGAATATTACAAGCACTGCAGTGGCCAGGCACGTAGCATCGGGGGGGGGGGGGGGGGGGGCCTGCCCCCCCCCTCCCCCCCCCCCCCCCCCCCCACTTTTTCTCGCAACAACAAATTTTTTAAAATTTACTTATAAAAAATTGAATTAAACTGGAGTTGGCCCCCCACTTTTTTTGGAAGTATGTAAAAAATTGATGTGAAGATAAGGAAATGAGGAGTGAAATTGAAGTTATATACTACTACCGAAAACAGCAGTTTATGCCAAAAAACGACCGATTTAATACTTCATGAGAAAAATATAACTACGAATCACTCATGTGTGTTTTTATAAGTTTACAACAATCAGAATATACGAAGAATTTCCATAACGCATCTGTCGTATGGGTGTGAATCTGCGTCCTTAAAGCGCTCGTCAGACGATGTAAACACGTGTAGCTAGTATTTCCGATGATGGCGATCTTTTGATGATTTATCAGGTAGTAGAATAGATATACAGTGTATTTGTAATGTACCAGACAGCTTAATAATATTTTATTGTGATTTTATACAGTTGATGAATTTCTGATCGACCTAATGTGTTGTTTTGTTCAAAATATGAGGAGAGAGTACGTTGATTACATTTAGGCCTATACAATGTATACATGTAGCTTAATTGCCAGTCCGTTAAATTGTTGATCATTTTCATCCAAACCCGTTCATAGTACTTGTACTGCTAATACTTAGCTTTACACAACTTTTGTTTGTTTTTTTCCAATTTGTAAGTAAACAATACAAAGACTGTGTGAACAGGTGAAAACAGCTGATTTGATTTTTTGAAAATCAGAACAGTACAGGCTTAAAGGTTATTATAAACAACTGATTTCATTTTCTGGAAATGAATGAACAGCTGATTAATAACACCTTTCCACTGTGTTCAAAATTCTTCCATGACAGTTCATATATAAATATTTTATTACACATTCATCTAATTGATATAAGATGTTCATGCAACAATTGCTAGCTCAATATGACTATGTAAAATACGCGAAGCTTATCTTTTCTGGAACTTAACACAAGGTATAATGACCTCTCATGCTATTCACACACATATTCATGTTTCAGCTTCGATTTATTTACTTTGAGCATGCGCTCTTATTACTTTTAGTATTAACTGAACTTAGTTTTTTGCATACTAATATAATGATACGCTAGTCTTGCACCTTTTCAGTATCATGGATTAGCAGTTTTCATAAAATTATAGATTTCATAGTCCTTGTTGTAAGATTTCTGAAAGGGTCTGTGCATGGTCTTTGGTCTAACGTGACTGTTATTGCCAGTGGTACTCAGTGGTGGCCAAAACCACTGCTATTGCGGTAATCACGCATGTAACTTTACCCTTTGTGATAACTAACATTGAGATGAATAAAAAAAATTGTTGATATAAAGACATCTTTGATAAGGAGTTTATGTATATGGCACCCCAATTCTTGTGCAGGACGACAGTCAATCAGGACTTTCAAAAAGCTTCCGTCACAATTACATTGGTCATTTAGAAGTGAATTACAATTTTAAAATATAACTTTCGACATTAATAGTACAGCTCATATCGTTAAGGCAACCTAATCGCGATATCGAGGGTAGAAATAATAAGGGTCGGATTATGTTCATGTTTGTCTTTTTTTTTTTGTATGTTTTCTTCTTTATCTGATTTGCTTTTAGTGCATTTATTCATAAAGTGACATTGTTTTGATGGACATTTGGTTTTGTCTTTGCCTTAATGGTTTTAATGGACTCTTGAAAGATTTAGATATGTCTTGTGTTTGACGCTTTTTGTCCCTTCTATGGCCTCTTGCACAACTTCTGATGTAAGTTGTCCACACTCATCAAAGTCGAAGAGCTTGGGAAAAAAATGCTGCGGACGATCGTAGTCTTTTCCTCAAAGGTGAACACTGCTCGTAGATGGGAACTGGCCGCCATATCTCTCTTTAAAACACATCGCCGTGTTATTCGGTTGCAATGAAATTTTCATCTTTTGTCTTCAAAACAGCATAATTTTTTTAATGGGATAATTTTTTATCAATTATTAAATATAATGCTATGCTAAACTACAGTGCAAAAATATTTATACAAAATTTGAAATTGAATGAAAAAGTAAAGCAAGCTCACATACCCAACGCCCCCCCCCCCCCATTACTTGACAATGATACACCATGAATACAAAGGTATGCATTTACGGGACTTGGACATGAATTGATCAAAAGTTTTCTTTTGTTTATTTATTTATAAAATGGTTTACTTGCTCATTTTGAATGATTGTCCAAACTTTGAATGTTAGAAATCGAGTTATAAGAGAGATACAGATGTAAGAAATCATTGTTATGTAAACAAAGCTCGAGTCTTATATTTGTTTAAAAACAATGTAAAGTATTGAATTACCTTTTTTTGACCAAATGACTCGTGGCAAACATGGTAAACTGATTTAATGTGTTCATAAATAATTGATAAACAGAAAAAAGCAACATTTGATTGAGACTCTTACCAATAAAACACATATGTAATCCATAACAAAGCTCGAGCTTTGTTTACAAACTGTGTATCTTGCATATAACTCAATATTTGACTTTCAGATTTTGACAAAGCATTAAAAGTACTCATATTAACCATTCTAAACATTAAAGGGTACCTGCAGTGCCGGTTAATTGTTTGATATAATGGGAGATATATGTGTTAAAACATCATCCTGATAATTTTACGGCGATCGCATTAGTTTTCGAGATATTTTGGGAAAACCCGATTTCACACCTGAACGAGTTTTGAATCAAGCCGATTTGGCGCGAGATGAACTGTTATGTCACGGGGTCAACGCCGCTGTATGAGAAACAGGAATATCGTATGAAAACTGTTCGTTTTCTTGCATTGTTTTATCGATATATGAACATTTTTTTCTGTTGTTTTATTTCTTTAACAACCCTGGATGACTAAATATACTGTTGTTTGAGATTAAACCCGTATTTTATCGAACAAAAATGCCGAATTCGGAAAAATGTTTGCTTCATGAATTTAGTCAAATGTGTAACACATTTTACATATAAATGCACACCATATGTAGCAAAATGACACTTTATCAAAGCACTATTGTTATAAAAAACATATTTTGTTATTATTGTTATTCTTTCGAGTGTTTTTCCATGACATTAATAACTGATTAATAATATTGATAATACATATTTCGTAAAAGGTAACACGGGGTCTATTCCCCGTGTAAGGCATAAAATTACTAAATGATGTCGCCCGATTATTCAATAATATTGATATCAGACCAATAATAATCAAAATAGTATATTTACATTTACTTTCTTTTCCTCTATTAAATTGCATTGGTTGATTTGAGTGATATTTACGCATAACACAGAAGACCCAATCACCAAATCTGGTGCGTAGGAATACATTCAGTATTCCTTCAGTATTTCTCGAAGAACATTAACTGACTCTTCTCGCGACTTCAAACCGGATCACGACCTGATATTATACTTACGCTGATTAATATTTCATTGATGTAAATATAATTTGACGGTTAAATGAATTCAATTAATTAATTTCTTAGTGTATCAAAAGTAAATTCATTAAATCATAGAAAGAAAAATGAAATTGTGTTATTAGAATTTAAAACGCTGTGCACTATTTTTGTCAGTATAATTCGGCTGTTCCAATGGCTCTTCCATTAATTTCGCATTACTCGTTGAATAAGTCAGAGCTTTTTAAAAACAAATCATATTTGCGAGAAGGAAATAAATGTTTAAAAACGTAAATATAAGCATTGAATCATTATTTTTTGAAAGATGTGGTCTCATAACTGCAACGGTGTGTGCAAACAAATTATCATAACGCGCTAGCGCGCGTTATTCAATTTGTATGCACACACCGTTGCAGTTATGAGACCACATCTTTCAAAAAATAATGATTCAATGCTTAAATGCAAACACGGGATTATAAACGGATAAAGGCGAAAGTACAAGATGGCTGCATAATTAAGTCTGTCTCGTATTCTTTTTAAAAAATATACGATAATGGAATTTCATTTTACATTTATTTTTACATCCTTTGTCAAAATGTTCAAGTTTATTTCATAATGATTCGTTGTCAGTATAACAATTTAAGCTATTAAGAAATTATAAAGACCAACGTAATTACTTCCGAAATAATTACTTGATCACATAAAAAAAGGTTTAAATTGCTGAATTGTAAATTTGGTCATTATTTAAGTGATTAGATAAGTAACATTAAAGGCATTTACTTCGAACATTAGTTTTACTATTTGATAGTCTCGTGCACGATTCTTAAATCAGTGATTGACGGACTATACACATGTATTAGCTTACCAGCTGCTTACGACTGCTTGATTTTACACAGTCTAATTTATTTTTCTGTTTTACTTTTTAACAATTGAGAAGCTAATTATACACAAATCAATTTACCAGTCTAGAGGTGTGAAACCCTTTCTTTGTTCACCAGACTCATGTACCATGTGTATACATACCCCAGATTCACGTGTGTCTGGAGCAGTGGCTTCGTTAATTTACCTGTGTCATTGTCTCAGATCACTCGTGTGTGAAAGGATATTATGTAATCAAAAAATGAATAATGAACATAAATCTGCCCATGCAAGCGTTTTAAGATACCGTACTCATCGGTAAAAAGGCGACGATAATAGCAAATTTTAAAATCCTTTAAAAAGAAATCTGACTGTAATAAAATAATAACGGATACAAATTTCTAAATCTACAATACTTAAAATAACCAAGTGTACACGTCAAAACATCAGACCTAAATCAATCATTTTGGCTGAAAAATCGAATTTAATTTATATAGCTTTGTAAAGAAATTTCCCTCCTGTTGGCCTCGTGACGTCACTTCCGCTGAAGCCTCGTTATTGTCTGATTCTGTTTTCTCTTGATTTCCCAAAGCAGGTAAAAATAGCCACTTTGAAGCGGCGTAACTCCGTTATTTTTTCATCGATTTTGATGCGGTTTTTTTGCATATGTTTCACATCGGCTGGGCTGCAGGTACCCTTTAAAATTGTAAAAATACAACTTAATTTTGAGCCTTTAACCGTGTCCAAGTCCCTTAAAGTTCACAAAATTATTTGATAAAGGGCATAACTCGCAAAAAATTTGCTGGAAATAGGCACATCTGTTCCTTCGTCTTTACCAACAAAAACATATGTTAAAAAGGGCCAAAATTCCAAATAAATAATGGAATAGAATTTTTCGAGAAATATGCACATCTGTATATTGTGTCCTAAATTCCATGCAGCGTTTAATGAGGAGTTTCGCTTACAAACTTTTCATTACTATATTCAATAAAGGGTCAAATATTTAAGCTCAAACGGGCAAAAAAAATTCTCATATAAAAATATATTCAACATTTTCTGGTAAAATGCATATTTTTACATTGTGTCGTAAATGCCTACAGAGTCTTATTAAATTCCATGCAGCGGATTAAAAGTTGCGCTTACAATCTGCTCATTACTATATGCAATATATGACAAAAATTTTAAATTCAAAAAGAGAGAAAATCCCCAAAAAATAATGGAATCGGAATTTTCTTGAAAATTTCCACATCTGCCAATTTGAACCTAAATACCTATAAAGTTCTACGGAACTCCCTGCAGCGGTTTAAGAGGCGTGCTTACAAAAAAAAACAGGACTGACGGACCAGTCAAAAACATTATGCATTAAAATTCGTTGTGTTGCGTATTTTACGAAGTCAGTGTACCTAAAAGAAACTATGACTATTTCCAATAATATGAATTGTAGGAACATGTATAATACATTGATATCATTCAGAACATCATAAACCAAATCAAATGTATGTGAAGTAAATATACATCAAGATCAGATACTTCGTGTCACAAAATCAATAAAATAAATGTTTTACAAGCTGCAGCATAATAATTTATATGTTTTACAAATAGTAATAATCACATGGTGTTATGTAATTTTGGCCAGAGAAGAATGTTAATGGCATGAAAACAAATGAATTACTTACAAATTTAATAAATTCCCAAAATGAAAATGAAGGTACGTTAGTGCAATTATTTCCATTTGTAAATACAAGATCAATTTGTGTATATTGGTGCTTCGGCTTAATATAAAAATAATAAAATGTCGACACCAAAAGAATGAAAATTGCAAACGAACTAATAAGCACGGATGCACAATTCCATGATAAATTGGATAATAACAATAAATCAAAATCAGATGGTTCTTGATTGGTGAATTTATTTGATCTGTAAATAAAAACAAGAGGCCCATGGGCCACATCGCTCACCTGAACAGCAGTTCCTTGTAACATTACATTTCGTAGCATATGCTTTTTCTATTTTAAACATTGAACCCCTTTCTGGGGACCCAGTTATGGTCCGAGGTTTATGGTTGGCTTGAACAACATAAATAGTAACATAGGAATGAAAATGCGTAGCACTGCGGTGGGACCGCACGTACACAACCTGAAAAACTGAACGTAGAAGAGTTCCACTTCAAGAGGAATAACTCTCAGACTGTACAGAACATCAAGAAATATAACTCTTGGTTCCACTACATTAGAGTTTACACAATTTGAGGATCCTTGCATAGTAATCTCACAAACTGTAGCATTATAGTTCTTGAGAAAAATTTTTTAAAAACATTTTCAATATATCTTTCTATGTTAAACTTTGAACCCCTCTTGGGGCCACAGTATTAGTCCAGTGCTAAAGTTTTAATTATTTGGAATCTACATTATTTAAGGATGCTTGCATAGTTATCTCACAAGCTGAAGCATTATAGTTCCCTAGAAAAAGATTTTTCAACATTTTCCCTCTATATTTCTATGCTAAACTTTGAACACCTCTTGGGGCCCCAGTATTAGATTGAGGTCACGGCTTTTATAATTTCGAATCTACACTATTTGAGGGTGCTTACGTAGTTATCTGATAAATTGATGCATTGTAGTTCTCGAAAAGAAGATTTTTAAACATTTTCCATATATACCGGTACTTCTACATTTAACTTTAAACCCATCTTGGGTCTCTAGTATAAGTCCAGGGGTCACTATTTTAAAACTGTCGAACCTTCATTATCCAAGGTTGTATGCATGATAGTAATCTCACAAATTGAAGCATTGTAGTTCTCGAGAAGAAGATTTTATAACATGTTACCTTTATATTTCTATAATAAACTTTGACCCCATCTTGGGACCCCAGTATTGGTCCGGGGGTCACGATTTTACCAATTAGGAATCTACATAAGGGAAGGATGCATGCATAGAAATTCAACAACCTAAAACATTGTAGTTCTTGAGAAGAAAATTTTTAAACTTTTCCTTTATGTTTTTTTAAATGTTTAAATTTTGAACCCCTCTTGGTGCCCATCAATTGTCCGGGAGTTACAATTTTTTGAATCTACATTATTTAAGGATGTACATGTATGCATAGTAATATCCCAATTAGTTGCACTATAGTTCTTGAGAAGAAGATTTTAAAACATTTTCCTATATATGTTAAAATCTAAACCCCTACTGGGGCCCCACTTTTTGTTCGGGGGTCACGATTTTTACAATCTTCACTATATATACAACCTTTTGTGTATGTATTGGCATTTTTGGTGAAGTGGATCTTGAGAAGAAAATTTTTAAACATTTTTCATATGTAGTTCTATGTTAAACTTTGAACCCCGCCTGGGGCCCCAGTTTTGGTCCGAGGGTCACGATCTCTACAATTTAGAATCTTCATTATACATACAAGCTTTTGTGTAAATATTGGCATTTCTGGTGCAGTGGTTCTTGAGAAGATTTTTTAAACATTTTCCTATGTATTTCTATGTTAAACTTTGAACCCCGCCTGGGGCCCCAGTTTTGGTCCGAGGGTCACGATCTCTACAATTTAGAATCTTCACTATATATACAAGCTTTTGTGTAAATATTGGCATTTCTGGTGCAGTGGTTCTTGAGAAGAAGATTTTTTAAACATTTTCCTATGTATTTTTATGTTAAACTTTGAACCCCGCCTGGGGCCCCAGTTTTGGTCCGAGGGTCACGATTTTAACAATTTAGAATCTTCACTATATATACAAGCTTTTGTGTAAATATTGGCATTTCTGGTGCAGTGGTTCTTGAGAAGAAGATTTTTT
Source organism: Magallana gigas (assembly GCF_963853765.1). NCBI lineage: Eukaryota > Metazoa > Mollusca > Bivalvia > Ostreida > Ostreidae > Magallana > Magallana gigas. Next base: position 50,338,626 of record NC_088858.1, on the reverse strand, counting down.
AATATTTCCTATGTATTTCTATGTTCAACTTTGAACCCCGCCTTGGGCCCCAGTTTTGGTCCGAGGGTCACGATTTTTACAATTTAGAATCTTCACTATATATACAAGCTTTTGTGTATGTATTGGCATTTTTGGTGAAGTGGATCTTGAGAAGAAAATTTTTAAACATTTTTCATATGTAGTTCTATGCTAAACTTTGAACCCCGCCTGGGGCCCCAGTTTTGGTCCGAGGGTCACGATTTTAACAATTTAGAATCTTCACTATATATACAAGCTTTTGTGTAAATATTGGCATTTCTGGTGCAGTGGTTCTTCAGAAGAAGATTTTTTAATATTTCCTATGTATTTCTATGTTAAACTTTGAACCCCGCCTGGGGCCCCAGTTTTGGTCCGAGGGTCACGATTTTTACAATTTAGAATCTTCACTATATATACAAGCTTTTGTGTAAATATTGGCATTTCTGGTGCAGTGGTTCTTGAGAAGAAGATTTTTTAAACATTTTCCTATGTATTTCTATGTTAAACTTTGAACCCCGCCTGGGGCCCCAGTTTTGGTCCGAGGGTCACGATTTTTACAATTTAGAATCTTCACTATATATACAACCTTTTGTGTATGTATTGGCATTTTTGGTGAAGTGGATCTTGAGAAGAAAATTTTTAAACATTTTTCATATGTAGTTCTATGCTAAACTTTGAACCCCGCCTGGGGCCCCAGTTTTGGTCCGAGGGTCACGATCTCTACAATTTAGAATCTTCATCATACATACAAGCTTTTGTGTAAATATTGGCATTTCTGGTGCAGTGGTTCTTCAGAAGATTTTTTAAACATTTTCCTATGTATTTCTATGTTAAACTTTGAACCCCGCCTGGGGCCCCAGTTTTGGTCCGAGGGTCACGATCTCTACAATTTAGAATCTTCACTATATATACAAGCTTTTGTGTAAATATTGGCATTTCTGGTGCAGTGGTTCTTGAGAAGAAGATTTTTTAAACATTTTCCTATGTATTTTTATGCTAAACTTTGAACCCCGCCTGGGGCCCCAGTTTTGGTCCGAGGGTCACGATTTTAACAATTTAGAATCTTCACTATATATACAAGCTTTTGTGTAAATATTGGCATTTCTGGTGCAGTGGTTCTTCAGAAGAAGATTTTTAAAGACATGCACCCTATACTTACTGTTTTGCAATTATCTCCCTTTTGAAAAGGGCTGTGCCCTTTATTTTAACAATTTATAATCCCCTTTCCATAAGGATGCTTTGTACCAAATTTGGTTAAATTTGGCCCAGTGGTTTTTGAGAAGAAGTTAAAAATGTGAAAAGTTTACAGACGGACAGACAGACGGACGGGCGGACGGACGACGGACAACGGACAACCTTCGGTTCAGGTGAGCTAAAAAGAAGATTGAATTCAAATCAAGCAAGACGTAATTGATGAAAAAACATGAACCAATAAAAAATAGTTGTGCTTGATAGAAAAATGTATTTTAGGAATTTCATGCATGAAATTACATCACAAAAATTGATTAAGAAGATCAAAGCCTGTATGATGATTTTCTTTGCTCTGTTATAGAAGACAACGAGATCACAGCCCCTGACCGGATTCAAGCAAGCCTGCTGCATGTCAGGTTTCTTGTTCCTCCTCATCATAGACTGGGTAATGCAACAGACAGGCAAAAAGAGAAAAGGAACGTTGTCACTATGCTTGAAGACCTTTACTTTGCGGACGCGATGCCCTACTGTCATCAAAAATGAACACTCTCCAAGACAACTATGCAAAAGTGGAGTTATAACTGAATACCAAGAAATGCGAAGTGTTGACTGAATGCCAAGAAATGCGAAGTGTTGAAGGTGAATGGTAATAGTGAAGCCAGCCTGACGGGGGAAATTGTTAAGCAGAAAAAAAGTTGACAGCTTCATATAACATGGGGCCAATGTCACAAATGACGGTGAGAGAACGACTAACATCAGGAAGAGAATAGCAACGACCGGCCTATCCTAGACTAGACAACACCCGGAAGACCACGGATAAAAGGTAGATAGACCAAAGTCTCCCTCTTGAAGAAGTTGGTCCTGTCCAGATTGCTGTATGGATGTAAGAGTTGATGCGTTCGTCATCCAGAACTCTTATGGAAACTATATTAATACCAAGTTATGGGTATACTACTCATCTATCAGACGAGAGTGGACGTGGCTCTGCAATATGCTATATAAGGCCATTACAAGGACAACTGTCTTTAAATGCAGAAGACAGAGGTAAGGTACCTTAATTAGTATTCTTAATTCTAATATTTCAACTGATTTTTCATTTACAAGTTTGATTCATAAATACCATTTGAAGCTCTCCAAGACAGAGTAAAAGAGGATAGACACCTTTAAGGTCAAGTGCCTCAGAAATAAAGATACGATGGCATTAACATATCCCGAACACAACAGTTCTGTAGATAGCAGAGGCACAGGAAAAACAAAATCAACTCAAAGATGAGGCGAAGGGGATGGAACTGAATCGGTCTCGTTAAAAGAAAAGATCCAACAGATGACTGTTGTGACACTCGGGTGGACGCCTGAGGGGAGAAGGAAGAGGGGTCGACCAATTTCTGATAGGTAAAAAGGTCACTTAATTTTTTTCTAGTTCAAGGCTTACTGGTGTTTTGTTACTTCTGATTAAAACTTTATCAAGGAGTTTGAAATCATGAATTTTCGTATGTTTATCGAATCTGTCAAATGGACTTCTCCAGAGTTTTCCGGATCTCATGGGCTGTTTTCAAGTTTTGAATTATTAAATGTAGCTCAAATTTAGATGTTTTGGGCAGTCTGTGAGATTGTTTGCATCAAAAGGAAGATTCATTTCTGTTCCTAAAAGCATGTAGAATGGTAACAAATCGGTTGACCGAGTTAGAGAATTTCGTAGTAATGAGATTTCTTGGTAGCATGGAAGGCCAGTTTGCTCTTTGTCACCTTATGGTCAAAGACAGTTAATCAATTTAAGGTAACAACAACAGTCAATATCCGATACACGCGCCGCCTATGTGCCACTGTGTTAAACTACTTTTTATTAGGACAATTTTATTGTAATAGATGATTCTGACAGAAGATAAATCGATTAAAATTCATATAATAAAACTTTAATTTTGTATATTTAAACCTCAAAATGTATATTTACTCGTAATATGAGTCTATAATACAGGATCACAGTTCATCAACTCGCACCGGAAATAGAAAAATATGGAGATCGCAATTACAAACGAGGTGACAAGAGGGACACGGATTTTTCGTTTGTTTTTTTTTTTTGTCCTAAAGAGAAGAAACATTTCACGTACAATTTAATCAAACTGAAAAAAAAAAACATCCGGAGCACGAGGAAACTCAATAATTTTCAATGTAAGCATCGATTTTATTTGTTTTTACAAGTAAGATGCTAAAATTTTATATCATCTAAACATTTCGAATAAAATGGCATACTATATATATTTCGATAGTGTAATCATTTTAGCATCAAATTCTTTTCGTTTGATGTCGTACCATGTTTGCGCAGGAGAGCGCATGTGACAAAAGTCAGTTTTTTGGGAAGAGTTATCTCCCGCAATCACTCTCCAGTATAGCAGAGGAAATTCCAGCTGGTTGAAACAATAGCTAAAAATTTATGAAGCGAGGAATGAGGGCTTGATTATTAAGAGTTGATGTATGCATATTCCTGTATATTCCTGAAATTCATACAATTTAATATATTTGCTCGATAATTTTAGGAGTATAGAACCAAATAAAACTAAAAGTGAAACTGACACCACCACCAGTGCCAGTGTCAGTGGCAGTGATTGTGAACCTGATTGTGAGGCAGTATCATCAGCAGTGCCATTGGACTGGTTTGATGTTTTGGCTCATTCTGAGCCCACCTCACCATTTGAATCGCAGTCACTATTTAGTGACACAATTAGTGATGCAACGCAGCCACCATCTGAATCAAATTATGAATTAGAGCCAATGACGGCATTGTTGTCATGTTTGTTTTGTTTTTATTCTAATTTTAATGAAATAGAAAAAATGTTCATACTATATATGAAATATTTGAAACAATCGTGAATGCAAAATTTTACATATCAGTTATTGAAATATGATTTTTTTTTAGCTTAGTCCTATGTGTGGCGACTGTACCGTAAAGAGAAGACGTTTAGACAAAGTATGTATTTATCTGTAGTACTGGTATAATTAAAAGCCTGCTTATTATTTATTTTGTGCTAATATAGTGTGCTTAATACATAAACATGCAGTGAATGATATCAATTTATATGCACGCTAGCTTCTATATATATATATACATCAATAAACTTGTGTATATAAAAAATATTAGAGCTCTAATATAGACATGAGATGACTTTCTACTGAAAAGTGAACTTGCTTACAAAATTTTTTTATAAATATATATATATTTTACTTTCTATTAAATGTTTATTGTATATTTTGGACTTGAATAAAGGAAATGTAAATTCAACAGTAAGTAGAGACTCTCTCATTCATTTACTCTTTTATACATTAACAAATGCTTTATGCTTATGCTTATTCTTCATCTTTCATATGTCATTCATCAATTCATGTCAGGTCGATGAAACGACACAAACAGAACTGAATTGCATTAACAACCAGGGGAAAAGACTTTTCAGTCAGTACATAACTAGTCATGAAATTCTTTGTGGGGGACATTCTTTAATAACTGAGCATACTCAAAAGAATGATGTAGACCCAATTTTTGTTGAAACGCATGCACAGACAATTGAATCTGATGAATTGTTAATTTGCAGTGCAGTCCAAACAGATGCTACAGTACTTTCCATCCCCTTACTTTTCACTGAAAATTTACTGTCCGAAACATATAGCAGTGGAGAAAATTTAATGGAATCATTTAGTCAGACTTTACTGAGTCTAAACAGAAATGGAGATAACCAATAATGATCTGATAATAAAAATATCAGAAACAGATATTAAACAATGTGCAGAATGGCTCTACAATCAACATGCATGCGATTCTAAAGCAACTTTTAGAGCTTATGAACATTTGGTAAAATACGTACAAGAAAAATATAAACTTCTTAAAAAAAGTAAACACAGAGCCCTAGGAGAAAAAAAATTAACAGAATTTTTGGACACCAATGTAGTATTTTCAACACAAACTTTACATTTACAAAAACCAAAACAGTTGTCACCACTGGAACATGAAAGTTGTAGAGAAGTGATAGAAAGCCTAACATCAGAAAATGCTAAACTGAAAGAAGACATTGACACCCTGCAAAAAGAAAAGGAAAAGTTAGGACTAAGCAGAACCCCTTTATCCAAAGTTCTCCAGTTTAGGAAAGAAATAAAAAATCTAAAGAAACTCAATAAAGTTCTGAACAAGAGAATACAACAAAAAATACAATTCTTCGTTCCATTCGACTACAAAACAAAAGACAGATGGAAAAAATAACAAAACTTACGGATGAAAAACGGTTAGGCGTAGATAAATTAATAGTGTGTTTCCGGTTCCCCTACCGACCCTAAAAATATGCCCCGACCCTAAACATTTTATCGTCGATATATTAATCCGGATATCAACGATTCCGGTTTTACTTTTAGAAATTCCAATCTTAGTCACTTCCGTGTTTGAGAACACACATACTCTACTCCAATTTAAAGATTTATTTTGACAGCGATTTCTTGTGGAAAATGGCATCGTGCTTGCAAAGCACATTGTTGGCAATAACAATTCGAAAGTGTCATCACCAGAGGGGTAAAAACTTGATGACAACAGTAAAAAACAATGCATCATTGCCTTTTGGCAGAAAAAAATAAACTCATCTTTTCCAACTTGTTTAATTTGTTGAAGTGAAAAATAAATAAAATGTTTAAATAAAATAAAATGTTTCCCCTACCTACCTACCCTATTTTTGTTCAACCTGGAATAGGAAACACACTATTAATTTATTTTGGCCTTACTAGAAGAAAGCAATTAATACCTAAGAGAAAGACTATAAAGAAAGGACACCGAGATATGTACATTATCTCAAGACCTTGAAACTTCTAAGACTGAAATGAATGATGTTTGCGAAGAAAGATTGGTTAGCAGAGATCACAGGTAGACACTGTCATTCTTTGATGAACAAGAAAAAAAATACAGTGTGGAGTTGAGAAATTATATTAATTCTTTACTTCAGTTACATGTGAGCTCACAGGTTTGTTCTCAAGTAATTGAGTCCGTACTATCACTTGTAAACATTAAAGCCAGCAAACTACCATCAGCTTCCACTGTTTAAAATATGAACATTGAACGACTTATGCTTGCACAAAAACAATTAAGCGAAAGTCTTCCTAACAGAGAAAACTTGACCATATACACAGATGAGAGCACTAAATATGTAACAAAGTTTGGTGGATATCATTTATCCGACAGTGAGGGCCGAATTTATGTGTTAGGTTTGCGCCAACTATTGACAAAATCTGGAAGAGATACACTTGCAGTGTTTCAGGATATACTCCAAGATATAGATGATAGATCTGAAAAGACTCATCTTGCATCAATGAAGATTTTGCTAAAAATTACAGCAACAATGAGCGACAGAGCAAGTTCAGAGCTACAATTTAATGAATTGCTAGAGAAATTTAGGGCAGATGTGCTACCAGAGTTGATGACAAATTGGAATGAGCTTTCCGATGAGGAACAACGCTCAGCTAGCTCATTGCTGAATTTTTTTGTGGTTTACATAGCCTAGTTCACTTTGCAGAAGCTTGTAACATCTCTTTAGCAAAAGCAGAAAAAGGTTGTTTTGAAGACAGCCCTCCAATATTTGACAAGTCATTTTTACAACTCAAAGAAGCAGGTTCATTACGTCTTATAAGAACAGCATGTAAAGCTCTTTCCAGGGGTGGTGATGAGAAATCTGGCAGATTTAGAGATTTCTCAAATTTCATAGATGAATTTTTAAGACAGAATTCCTTACAGACAAACCCCCTGCAACCATTCCATGGAAAAAATTTAATGTTTTATTTTAATCATCAGCAGTATTTTTTCTTCATGAGAAAATTCAAGAGTTTCTTGAGGGAAATAAATACAACAAACTCTTGAGAGCAGTTGCACATGACATTTCTGTTCCTGAATATGTTGCAGGAGCTCAAGCATTAGGGCTGATCAGCAGACACATAACTGGTCCTCTTTGGAGCCTTCTGGAGAACAAATCAATTCATATCTTAGAAATGAATGAAAATTACTTCCAATTAGTGAACTTTGTCTTAGATCCATCTCAAAGCATAGAGGCTGTGATGACAGGTGATCCACTTGTTTTTGGGAACAGAACTATAGTTAAGAGAGATGCTATTTATGATAGTTTAATTCAGCCTTGGGATCATGTTGACAAAGTGGTGGTGTATATAAGCATTCTTCTGTCTGTAATTGGGGAGGTGGCGAAGAGGTTGTTTAAAGACCATCTTCCTGGTGGATGTTGGGAAAATGTAACAGAAGATATGAAAGAAAAGTCAAGAGGGACAAGTCAGCATAACAAATTTGCGGAATCTGTCTTTGGATACTTAGACCAACTGATGAGAAAAAATCACAATATGTCTATTCTTGCGTCAGAGGCTTACATCATGTTTACATCTAATAAGACAAAACAATGGTTAGATGCCAAATCAGAAGAGGAAAAGAAATACCTGGTGGAAGATGCAGTGAAAGTTGTTCCAAATACCAGAGAAGCATTTAAAGAGAAAAGAGAAGAAATCAGGAGAAAACAAAGAGAAGCACTTAATGAGAAAATGAAGAAAGAAGAAGAGAAGGAGGCAAAGAGAATAGAAAGACTGGGAAAAATGACAGATAAAATAATCTTTTTTGGATTATGGCAGACTAGAGAGGATGTAGATAGAGCACTTGCTAGTATACAATCAGTGACTGAAAAGAAAGAAGCATTAAAGGCCCAACTTAACTTTAGACGTTATGTTTTGTTGCAAAAACCACCAAAAGAAGGGTTTGAAAATGTTTTTAATTTTTCATTCAAGGAGAATGGGAAAATTAAACAATGTAGCATAGAACAATTAGCAGCAAATTTTAAAAAAAATGGTTAGTCATGCTTATACCATACAAGTTACAGAATCAGATCAAGAGCACAATCCCATTCTGGTTGGAAAACATGTCCAACACAAGTTTGTTGATTCGGATGCTTGTGAAAAGTGGTGGACGGGTAAAGTTGTCTCCCAAGTGAGTCAGTATTGGAGATTAATTATAGGGGGTATACACAGCAACATCCCCATCATAGACAATGTTGCTATTTGAAGCCATAAAATGTGTCCATATACATGCATGATATCTTTATTAACAGCATAGAAATAGAAGAGTAATAACATTAAGTGCATTTATGTTTCCTGAGTGTGGCATTCTTATACCATCAGTTTCCTATTCCATGATACATATAAAGGCAACATATGTTAATATCTCATCATAACTATATCAAAAATTTATAAACTTAATTTTATACTTATTAATTTGATGTAACTTAATTTTCTAAACTATATTTGTTTTTCCACAGGTTCCAGGCTACCCTTCATGGTATAACATTGTCTATGATGGGGATGTTGCTGTGTATACCTACCAATTACTGGAGGACTGGAAGAAGGGGAACTTAAAAATGACTGTTTTGAAAAAATAAAATTGCGTTCAATGGATTTGTTTTGTTCTTGAATTGATTCATATATGTCATATGATTTATACACAAGTTATATGAGTTTCCTTAGTGAATATTCAATCATTCATTTTTGGGATCATGCAAGTTTGACGGTAGGCGTCTTTAATGTGGCATAACTTTTTAACCACTCAAACAATTTCAAAAAACTTTAACCAGTGAGCTGCATTTAAAATGACCTTTGTACTGATACCAAACTTGTCAATATTTACTTGATATTAAAAAACCACCTATTTTCATTATTTAAGGTACTGTTTGTGCCCGAAATGAGACTTTGGACTACCTTATTTAGTGATTATATTTTCACATATACATCTGCCTACTTTTGCGAAAATGATTTGACAGCGGGTTAGTGTTGATTTTTTGTTATATATGGATGCCATAATGTTTAAAATGTAGAAATAGTAGGTCTGTTACGAAAATTCAGGCAAACTGGAGTCGAAACATGAGTCGAAGCGTAAACTGTCTTTGGTTCCGACATTTACACGTTTTCCAGAATCAAAATATGAGGGCTTGCGAAGAGAAGTGGATGTAGGCTATGCCTATCCACTTCTTAAAAGAGAATATAGGTATACGTTTTCCTTTCAGAATTTGAATTCTGTCCGACGAAGACTCCTTGAGCTTTTTGTCATTAACAAGGAAATCTAGAGGTATCCAAGGAGTGTTCTTAAGAAGTACATGGCGAAACGTAGAAATCGCTGAGGCTGTATGTAGTGTCATAGACTACACAGACTGGGGAATCGGCATTGCCCTAGAAATGTTCCATAAAAGTCTCGATCATTTCCTGCAGGACAAGTATGCATCGGATATAAGATCTGGATAGATGATTATATCTTCCACAAAGCCATCTATATGATGAGCTTACTTTACCATGTTATACATGTCATCTTTGTTGAGTCTCGCCTTATTTCTAGTTAGAAACTTGTTATAGAGTCCCATGATGTTCGCTCCTGAAGTTAGAATTTAATGATAGTTTGATGTACACTGTAATTGGAATTATTTAAAAAAAACTACAAAGAAGAATTTCTTACTCAGTCCTTAATATTTCAGGGCACCCGAGTCACTCCATCGTGTCTTGACAGTTTTAACCGGATTTTCCAAAGGAAAAATGCGGTTATTGATATGGTGAAAATGAAAATGTTAGAAACTTGTTGTAGAGTCCGACGGTCAAGAAACCCATGATGTTTGCCACTGAAGTTAGGATTTATTGATAGTTTGGTGTACACTGTAATAGGAATTATAAAAAAAAAAACTACAAAGAAGTAAATGTTTACTCAGTCCTTCATATTTCAGGTCACCCGAGTCACTCCATCGTGCCTTGTCCGTTAAAAGTTTTAACAGGGTTTTCCGAAGGAAAAATCTGGTTATTGATATGGTGAAAATGGCGGGCCGAAAGGAACCTATTTTTGTATGGATAACTTCTCCTACAGTTTTCAAGATGAGAAGTTAACGTTGTTCTTTAGCAGATCAATTGGACACATATCAGAGGAGCACATATTGCTATGGATTGATTTCTCATAATTTATGAAAAAATACCAGCTGCTGTACTTGTTCTCTATTAGCAAAATATTGCATATAGGATACCCATATTGTACGGATAACTCCTCCTACAGTTTTTAAGATAGAGAGTTCTTTAGCAGATCAATTGGACATATATATCAGTGGTGTGCATATTGCTAGAATTTGGATTATTTATTTAAAAAAAAAAAACAGCTGTTGAAATTGGTCATTTTCTGGCAAAATATTGCATATACGGTTCACCTGTTCTTCGGCAGATCGAGTGGAAATATATCGGAGATATGCATACTGCTAGGATTTTGATTTCTGATGATTTATTTTTATCCCATTTCTCTGGATATGTAGTGTTCATGAATTTAGGGGTTGATAAATGGATTATAGATACTGTTTACACAAAAGAAAACCCGACAGGTTTTCTTTTGTGATTTTGGAATTCATTGTTATTTGTATGCGATGAAGGGTTTTGTTGAACGTTCTAATAATTGTGCTCACATAAAATGTCAGGGCTTTGTGCACTTGTTCACTTCTTAATTCTGAAAAAGTTATCAATTATTACCATTTTTGATTAAAGCATTTCAATGGTAAGAGGAACAAAAATTATGAGAAATTCATGGCTCTATCACCCCGGGACGCCATAGGCGGGGCCAAATATGCAAAAAAAGCCCAATTTTAAAAAACATCCTTCTCTCTTCCAACACATGTGGAGAAATATGATATCCATGAAGCCCTCTACCGAAATTCATTGCCTCAGGATAAGAGGTTCAGGCCATTGATAGGGGTCAATATGGCTATATAATCTTAAAATGAATTGAATCTTTGAAACTTCTTCTCTACTTCCACATATATATGAGAGAAACTAAATGCATGGTAGTAATATCCATGAGGCCCTTTATATAAATTGTGAAATTTATGGCCCTCTGGGACAGAAGTTCGAGCCTTAGGGTGGGGGCCAGTATAGCCATTTGTTTTCCCTCAGACTGAAATGTCACACCTTCATTGGTTTAAACATGGCACGTGATTGTCTCATATATCTCTATGTAGGTTCTGTGAGGATTAATATTAGGCAATATGGCCGTCATTGGCTGCCGCCTCGCCTACTCATCTCGACATTTCATATTATTTAACACAGAATTCGTGTTCAGTAAGTTCGTAAAATATTTAGAGTAGTTGCCCTTTGGAATTATTTTTAAATTAGAGTAGTTGCCCTTTGAATATTGACGTCACATTGTTGTGTCTGGAGCAGAACAAAATGGTAGCGTCGAAATTTGCTCAAATCTCTGCATAGGAAAGGGAGAAAATGTTTAAAATTGAATAGCAACAAAACATTGTAAGTAATATGGGTGAAGCGAAGATTTTTAAAGAGTAGTTGAAAGGTGGGATTGATAATTTTGAAGAGTTTAAATGAGTTGAATTGGACAAGATGTAAGGCATCTTGTACATGGCTTTGCGTAGATCACCGCAATTTGTGAATGAATTTGTCGCTTGATAGTCCTCGGGAAAACAAAACACTTATTAGGTTAGTTACTGACTCACTACGAAAATATATTGGGTTGATCAATCTCATAGACGGCTCGGCTTCGCCTCGCCATCTATGAGATTAATCAACCCAATATATTTCCGTAGTGAGTCAGTAACTAACCTAATAAGTAATAATAGTAAAAATATATTAGATATAAGAAATCTTCTTTACCCCACATGTATGTTTGTGAAAAACTTAATGCATGGTTATGATGCCCACGGAGTTCACTCCTGGGATAGGGGGTCAGGTTCTATGGCGGGGTCTATATGGCCATACAGTATAAATGTTTTTTATATTTTAAGTTTCTCTACTCCAATACATATTTGCGAAAAACTAAATGCATGATTCTGATGTACGAAGTTTTCCACCTATTTGGTTAAATCCGTGGTCCTTGGGACAGGTGTTCAAGCCCTAAAGCGAGGACAATATGGCCATTTAGTGAAAATAGATCTTTCTCTCTACTCTCATTTATATTCTCTCATTTGTATTTGAGAAAAATTAACTGCATAGTTATAATGTCCGTGAAGCCTTCTAACTCTCTAAATTGTGAAATTCATAGTCCCTGTGTCAGGGATTCAGACCCTAGGGCGGGGTCAGTATGGCCTTAGAATTAAAATATTTTGATTTAATATTTTTTTCTGAACTATCTCACAGTCGTAGGAGATTAAGTCATGCATTGTTATTATATTCATAATGTCCTGACGTTAAGGGGGTTGGTGGTGATAAAAATGACCGTTGTTTGAACATGTATTTTTTGCTTAGGGTAATTGCTGTTTGTCATCCGTAACAATTAAACTTCATCTTGAAAACAACATTCGGCAATATTGATTTTTTTTAGAAGTGTTCTATATTAGGAAATCTACTTTAATTTCCTGTGCATTGTATACTTGTATTTTTGTGCATTATAAATAAGATTGTGAATTGTATTAAAGATTGACTGTTATAGATGTTTTTATTACCAAAAGTTTATAATTTTTGGCCCCTGGAGCTATAGAATAGATAATCCGAGATTTCTCCGACTCTTGCCCCCCCCCCCCCCCCCCCCCCTTCCGAGCTTTTTTCAAACATCAAATTACAAAAAAGTGGGACAACAGTCAGGATTCCCATATTAGGGTTAAGACTTCCATATGAGGCTTAAAATGCTTACATGTGACTCTGGCGTGTCAAACTAAGGGCTATGGTACTCAAGTGACCATCAAAACATGTGGGCCTCGTATATATATATACAAAAACATACTTATACAATCAACATTACATGAAATATTTGTTAATAGAAAATATTTGTTCATCAGGTTATTAAACAAAATCCAGATCATTACACACCGTAGGATCAAACGCCTCATATAAAGCAATATTTTCTATTGATGCATGTTTTGCAGTGTATACCTTTCGACTAATTGTATATAAACATGCATTTACATATACAGGTACTTTTTAATTTGAAAAAAAAATAAAGAATTCATAGTAAATTTCAACCTTATGCTAGAAGGAGATTGTGGAGTTTGTAATAATTTCTAGTTGACTAAGTTTTCAACTTTGTTGAAATCTTCAATTTGCAGACTCTTCCGTTTACTTCCAGTATGTTCTTTATTTCGATGTATTTTTTCCAACCTCATTTAGATCTAGTGAAGGTCTTTCTTAAGGTTTACATTTCTTTGTTGATGATAAATGATAAGGAATATAATTTCATCATAATCTAAATGCCATGTAGTTACACAGTGACTACAGAAATGCAGCGGGGTTTTTCAAAGATGTGATTATGGTCGTCAACATATATGTAAGGTTAATCATTTGCTCATTCTCTTTGTTTAATCAATAACTTGCTTGTTTTCTTTTTAATCAATAAAATCAAACTTTTGTCAAATGACTGTGTATTTGATAAAAAGAACGCATTCTTGGATATACGATATTATGATTTTAATTATCGGATATATTTTTTTATAATTAGTTGGACAAACATGTCAAATATTAAATAATATTTTATATTGTGAAATGGTAGAAATCAACTTTGTTCACCGTCTTAAACTAGAATGTCAATGCCCTGCCGACAATCCCAGATACCGTTTCTCCAAGAATTGGCTGTATTTTAACCCCTAAAGGTTCACTGAAAAGTCATCAGGCAATATGACGGTCATGCACCAGGGTGTTTTTTTTTTTGCTTTATTTAATAATTTGTCTTCTTGGTGTCGCTGCAAAGGACACTCAATTTCATCTTAAGGTTATCATTAAACATTAAATAATTAAGATGGGTTTTTTAATTGTCTGAGTCCTTTCATTGATCTAAATTTTTCCCCAACGACTGTGGCTTGACAATAGTCGTTTGTCCGTTTGTTGATGTCACATTTTTAGTCTTTAGGTCTGAAACTACGAAAACGTTTGTAATATCTGTCCCGTTCGTCGGTAGATTTTGATGTCCATACTGTTTTTGACATTTGGAATTGCTGGTGGGAAACGACCAGCCGAAACTGCTCGGTCGGCACCAGCGCTCGCGTCGCATAACTTTGTACTGAGCCTCAATAAATGGGGTCAGTATGTCAACCATGTAAAGCAAAGGTTTTGACTTCCAGTCAATGGCCCGTTTAAAAACCTGGTTTACTAGGGATTCCGAATTAATATTTTTCCAAATAGTTTCAAGTAATCCTGAAGTTAATGGTTTTTTAACTTTATTTTTTAGATTTGGTTTTATTTTATTTTTCAACGTAATTTAAAAATTTTGTTGAATCCCTCAACCTCGTCTCAATCTCCTCTGACTTGACTTCAAAACAGATGGAATCGTCAGCTGTCACGAGGCTTTTCGTCGTTTTTGTTTGGTATCTTTGTACAAATGCCGTTTACAAAGGATGTGGTTCGAATCTTTAAAAGCTTTTGAAATTGCATTGGCAGTTTTTCGTCCGACCCGATGACAAGTTTGGTAGTGTCGGTGTCCATAAGTTTTATACGCATGTGGTTAAAAAAGGTTGAATACGTTTCAAAATCGCTGTTATCATGTACGTACAGGGGCGATTCTCCTGTAACATCTCTGACAACCCCGTTTTGTTTGAAGCATGTTGCGATTACATGCATGTCGCACAAGTTAAACGTCTTGTCCTAACCTAGAGTGGACCATTACAGCAAATATTTTTAAGGTCTGTCATCTGTTCGTTAGTATATATTATTAAACAAGGGGCTTTGCATTTGTTCCTAATAATAGAACTGCCTTAAGTCACTAAAGCAATATGAACCGATTTGTTTTTTTCTGCGGATGGTCTGTCCAGAGTCATTGCGTCTAGCTGTCTCGTTTTTGTCATTTTGCTTTTTGTCATAAACCTACTGCATATAGCTTTATCCATTACTCACAGTTCGTCATGCTTGTTACAAAGTTTGTTAAATACGTCTAGTGGCTTGTGCTTTTGCAAGAGCTCGGACGTCTCCTGCATAGCAGTCGACGAGGTACGCATGTAGTCCCCTTTGCGTTTGGAATTGCCATGTGGACCCAAACCCGAAGGTACTCCCAAATACTCGACAATTGCAATGTTAGAACCCCCTAGTTTAACAATGAATCCTCACATTCTTCAATTTCAATAAAACTTTTATTTGATGTACATGTAAAGACATTCAAAAGTGGATATATATATATATATATATATATATATATATATATATATATATATATATATATATATATATATATATATATACTATACGTAAAATCCCCCGACCAAAATAAAACTTAAAGGCTCGATAAAATACGAATAGATATCTCCGCTACTAGTTACAACTACTAGTATACAGCAAAAACATTCCCTAGGCCTAACTCTCTATAAATCGAAATAACTAGCACTGAACTAGTAAATATGAATTAAACTAGCACTATAACTAGTAATAATAATTAATTAAACCCTATTACTATAAATGTACTTCAGCCACTTAGATACTGAAACAGTACACACCTTAAAATCTGCTGCAAAATCTTCGTGTGCTTCCTTAGCACACAACAAAAAAGAGAGAGCACCCGTTTCTCAGTGTCCGGGTATTTATAGAGTGCCAAAAGCAGACGATAAATTTAACCAATAAGTTAATCTCATCCCTTTAAAAAGATTATCCAATCATAGTTAACCTCATCCCGTAAAAGAATCTCGGTCTCGTATCAATTAACGTGACAATATTACAGTACAGTAAATAAGTAAAACAATTTAAAGTTAATTATTAAAACACAAAAATAATAACTTACAAGTATTTTTTAATCGATATAAACAAGTAAATTAAATTTATCCGCCAAAAGGTACTTCGTTATAAAAATAGAACATATGGGTAATTCCAAGAAAGATGAATAAGCAAAATGGCCGCAACGTAAACAACCAAGGCATGTGAGGGAAAATGAAGAAGAACTACAGGAAGACCTCTGCCTGTCGTTACAAACTATTTTAAACTGGAAATGACTCCCGACGGGTAAAGGATTAATTATTTATATGACAATATTTAATTAACAAATGCATAATACACAGGTCAAATGTTAACGTCATACTCGTCGCCAGAATGATACCGATACACAGGCAAACCCTAAGACAGAGTAAACATTCATACAGAATGTGACGTGCTCATCAATTATAACAGTAGGATTTTGAGATTCAGGTGCTTGATTGTAAATAAATGGTTGGGTTGGTTGAGGGGTGAGTGCGGAGATGGATAGGGTTTGGTGAAGAAGTAATGGCAACACAGTTCTGATCTTATGACAGGACCAAATACTAGAAATAAAACCAGAAGTTGTTAAGGATGTTGCAATGATGGCAATTATACCGCTAGTGTCTGGCCAATTGTCGACAGCAAATTCAACTTGTTCTGCAACCTTAGAATCGGCTAATGTTATGAAGACTTCTCCTTCGCGTTTATGGCACTGGCGGTATGTTTAAGGCTGAGATGTTCTTTTCTGGCATTAGCAATGTACTGGGAAAATGAATGATTTAAAGATGTTGAAGTTTGAAAGTTTTACTCGGACAAATTCTTGAAAATAGTATCATTTGAAATATCGGAATGAGAATCCTGGTTGAAAAACTGTTGTGGTAATGCCATGTTGATTGGGTTTAAAATGGAGATCTTGTCTGTGTTGTTGCATTTTCCGAGTCGAGGAGGAAGGTACAAGTTGTTGGAGGTAACTGTACATCTGCATGGGATCTTCATTACACAAAATGTGCAGCCTTTCAGAATCTGTTGACCATTTGAACAATCGAAAGCAACAGTTGCTGCCTGGTAGAGTAATATATGAAAAGGTGATATCTCATATATGGATTGGCTTAATGTGTTGACTTAGAAGCGGAAGTCACACATGTTGGCAGTCATCGTTTTGGTTGAAAAAGATGGAATAAGTGGGATAGCTGGTCAGATGAAGTTGTGGCGTAATGTTAAGTCTCTTCGATGATTAGAAAATATTCTGAAGTGTCCATGAGTTGAGGGCATGGTTAGATGATGAGTTGATTGGAACTGGGAAAGAGTAAACTTTATAAAGCGACACTGGATGGAGATACGGTGAAATTGGAACCTTCAAGGTCAGGTATAAATGTGAAAGAAGTCTGATAAAATAAAAATCTCCTAAATAATAATAGTATAATGGATCTGTGTGGGAAAGATAGAATTGGGGGAATTTGTCCGAAATGATGTCTTGAACTTGTCGGATGGAGGATTGTAAAGCTGCTTTTGGTAGGATGAATGGTGATAGTTTTCTGTTCACAAGGTCATGTATTCCAAGTTTAATGTGTACAAGTTCTTTTCCTAATTGTACTGAGGCGTTGGTCTGTTTGAGTATAAGTTGGCTTAAAATGATGATCTAGAGCATCAAGTGAGCGGCGTGCAAGGTCAGATAAGGCAACAGTATCTTGGTGGTTTTCCTGGACCGCTGCCATGATGTTGTTAAAGCGTTTGTCGACTGTTAATATGAAGAAGGATAAGTGTCGGTCTTGTTGTGCCATGGCTTTTGCGAGTTTGATATTGTTGTTGAGGGTGTTCATATGCATTTGTAAGGTATTGATGTCGTCTGATATAGTTGTCCCAAATAGTGACTTTGAAATTCTTCCAACAAAATCAAAGAGTTCTCTTTTTGACCTTAAAGATCGAAAGAATGTTCTTTGTGGAGGTAATGTTGTTGTTGGAATGAGATGGTGAATTTGCTCCACTGTGTTGTTTACGTTGGCCATGCATTCAACTCGGGGCTGGTTTATGGTTTTGATGATATGACCCGCTGTTTTGCATTGCGGCATGTTGCAGTACAAAGCGTTAATATGGATTTGTTCTTGGTTAGGGAATCCTGAAGGTGTGGAGCCAATTCTCTTGACCCAAGAAGATGTTAGATAATTTGTTATACATGATACCATAGTTTATTCGCTGGTTGGTGGCTTCAGGGTTTGTGGTCAAACCAGGGACACTGAGACACAAAAGAACAACTAGAAAAAGCAGGTGTTTCGTTCTGCTTTCACCTAAGAGAGGAGAGAAAAAGGGTATAAGAGGATTGTGCATTGTAATGAGATTGAATGTCAGTATCAGTTTGATCGGAACTAAAAAGCACTAAGTTAACATTTTCGTATATTGTCCTATTTTTGGAAAAAATAACACAAAAATGAAAAGTTAAATTTTTAACATATAATCTTACACACAGCATAAGAGAAATGTTAGTCAAAGAGATAGTACAGTGGCTAGGGTGAAAGGGTAGAACTAAAC
Organism: Magallana gigas; assembly: GCF_963853765.1. NCBI lineage: Eukaryota > Metazoa > Mollusca > Bivalvia > Ostreida > Ostreidae > Magallana > Magallana gigas. Next base: position 50,320,209 of record NC_088858.1, on the reverse strand, counting down.
AATGCAAACTAGTTAAAGCAGGTGCACTTCTTGTGTTCTTTTTGCGTCCTGTCAATGTGATATTTTTGGACAAGAGCCGTATTGAGATTTTCTTTGGGTTCCTAGTTTTTATCAGGGCATCCCATCCTTCTTACAAGGAAGTGATTTTTTACCTCGTATGTATTTGTACTTGACAAGTTTTTCCACATATCCAAGAAGGGCGTCAGATGAAGCATTGTCATCAGGAGGATGTGGATTTATATTTTGTATACTGTCTCTTTTGTGTGGTAGGAGAAAGAGCATATGGTTGTAGATTTATTAAATGCGCATCGTCTTCTGATAGAACGTCAGAAGGAATTTGATCGGGTGTACCATTTGGATACTGGGTGATGAGTGTTTAAGGTTGATTACCCAAAGCATTTGGAGGTGGTATGGCATCATTGAGTCTGATTGGGTCGTTTGGTTGATTTGTGTGGGCAGTATCTTCAGTTCCAGGCTGATGTGAGTCATCTATAGGTTCTGTAGCTATTGGGGGGTCTAGGTGTTTGCGATGAGCAGGATTGTTGTATGGTTTGAGTCTGTTTGCATGGATAAATGATCGAATGGCCTTGTTGTTAGAGCAGTGAATGATTTTGTATGTGTGTTCCAGTCCTTGGCTGCTTACATAAAGTGTTTCATCCCAAGGTTTGGTGAATTTTGGAGAAAGACCGTTTTTTACTTTGGTGTTGTGAAGTAGTATTCCTCAGTTTCGGATCTGTTGGTCATTGGAAGTTGTTGCGATGTAACAGGATGAGGTTGGTCTGATTGCAGTGTAGTGCCTCAAGATTGTTCAGTGTCATGCACTTGTTGTAGATAGGTTTGTTTTTCTAAGCTGTCGTTGTTCTGGTTTCGATGGTGTAGTTCAGTGGTCTATTCTTTTTCTTTGAGTTGTTTTTCATTGGAAATCGTTGGATTAATTCCACCAATTTCACCGATTTTCGGATATTTTAAACTTTGTAATATGACGTAATGTGTTGAAACTGAAAATAGGGCAGGAGACGATGAATATAAGTTATAAATTTATGTTTATTTCTTGCCGTTCGAGGAAAAAGTGCAAAAGACAATCATTAATCATCACAAAAATAATGCCAGCAATGCCACTTTAAATATTACAAACATGGGGTGGAATGCAGTAACATGTGCATCACCATTAAGACAATTCTTAAACATTTTATTAAATAAAAGGAACACTGCCCAAGACGCATTATACAGTCCTTGTAATAGAAGTATATGAGGTGACATTAATTTCTTTTCACAAGTGTTCAAAGAAAAGGTTATTTAAAGTAAAAAAATGTGTACTATTCAGAGTAAGTTAGCACATATTTCTGACAATAGGTAAAGAAATGTACATGTAATGGAATGCACAGCAAAGTTTGGATCATGTTATCAATTACGAATATTAAACCCAAATATTATAAAATTTTAAATATGAAATAAATGTTCAAAAATAGAAATTGATAAGAAGGGTGAAATGCCCTAGGGCTGAAACGGATCCGTATCACACCCCTTGCGGAACTCCTCTCTCTTTCTGTCGTTTCAGCATTTGTGCATGTTTACAGACGAAAAAATAAAACATTTGTTACAGTCGACATTTTTAAGTGCTGTTGAAAACTTCAAATGCTGGTAAATGTTTTAGAGAAGTCAATTTTAAAAAGTGAGAAAATTCCGGATCCGGTTCTGTAGCTACATGTTTGTTAAAACAATAAGATCTCATATTCTTATTTAATATATGTACAGACTACTTTCAAATAATACTTAAAATCAATTGGTTCAAGTTGATGTATTTTTTTTAATTAATTACTAAGTATGTAATAAAAATAATAATAGATACCCCTTTTCCATATCACAGCCTGTATCAGCCCTCGACCAATATCATCCCTTGGGCCTTCGGCCCTCGGGCTGATACTGGCTGTGATATGGAAAAGGTTATGTATTATTTTCTATGTAAATACCCTGGGTTTTCAAAAGAAGTGATACACGTACATTCCGTATCATCTATGCCACCATACATTTACTTAAAAAATGAAACAGTTTCATTCAAAGGCCAAAGTTTATTATTACTATCTTATATAAACTTTATCTCTAAACTATGAGTACTTTTTCTGTTAAATTCGTTTCTATGGCTAGGTCATTAATATAGCGTAAATAAAAGTGAGAATGGTTTTCCCCTTGTCTAACCACAGCATTTCAATTAAAATTTTAGACGACGCGTCGTTTATCTCCGGGTCCTTTTCTATTACATTTATTTATTTTGATCTCAGCACCATTATTTTCTAATCAACATCGCTTTCATTCATTTGCTCTTTGTATCCCTCGCAAAAGGATCATGAAGTAATATAATGGTCAAAAGTTCACAGAAATGGTACAATATACAAGTCAATGTTAACAATGAAGAGGATACAGGAAGAGGTGAACATGTGTACATAAAAGGATGTGATGAAGGGAATTCGAACAAAAAAATGAATAAATAAATAAATATTAAATTTAATACAAATTGTTATTTACCAGTCAAAATGCTTTATATTTAAAAATAAGAAATGTCGCTCTGTTGTATTGTTGAATGGTCTGAAGTTGAGCATAAGAAGGCGACATATTCGGAGAGACAAAGTTGGGTGAGTGTTTGTTGACAACAGGTCGTCGTCGGTAAGAGCGTATTATTCTACTGACAAACAAATTTACAACCTCGTTCCACCATATATAGATATCGTATCCTAGCCGTCGCCAGGCAAACACAAGATGTATTAGCAAATACATTAGCAAAGAGTCTTTGGCACAATTAGCAAACTTGGTTTTCGTTGAATTTTCGGATGTTTGAGTTAAGTTTGCAGATGGATTTATACATATTGATTTCATGAAAATTTCTGGGTTATTTCCAAATTGACGATGGTTCTGTATTGCCGAAGATGGTACGAAAAAAGGAGAAGTCAGGGTCGTAAGATAAACGGTCCTGGCGCTGTTATTCATGATGTGATGATACAGAGGCTCTGGCGATTTTCTTCAAGCCAGTTTTGCCATTTTCTACAATACGTATGAAAACAATCATGCTGTCTTTGCAATTCTTCAGGAGATTCTGCTAACAGTGCAGTGTCTTCTGCACTTTAAATAGCAAACAATTTGAAAAAAACATTCAAACATGTTCAAAACATTTGGTAAACCCTGACAATTAGATGCGATTAAAAAATTAAGCAAACCATCAAGGTACAATTTAAGGAGAATAAGAGAGCAAATTACTTTCGCCTTGTCTTACTCCTCTTTCAGAATTGAAAAAAATAGAAGTTTTATTATTATTTACAATTCTTGATGTGATATTACCGTACATAAAAAAACCCGGATCTACATTTTGCCACAAATATTATGAGATAATGAGCAAATACAAAAGCAAAAAGTCTTTGACACAATAAGCAAACTTTAAATTCGTTGAAATCTCGGATATTTGAGGTACATGTTAGTTTGCAGATGAATTTACACAAACTGATTTGATAACAATTTCTGGGTAATTTTCAAATTGTCGATGATTATGTTTTGCCGAAGATAGTACGAAAACGGAGAAATCAGATAAAGATAAACGGTCCAGTCGCTGTAATTTATACTGTGGTGATACAGAGGTTGATCTGGCGATTTTCATGCAGGCCGGTTTTGCCATTTTCTATAGTAGGTATAAAAACAATCTGTCTTTGAAATACTTCAGGAGATTCTGCTAACCGTGCAGTGTATTCTGCAGATAAATAGCAAACAATCTGAAAAAAAAAAACTCAACTTAATTTCAAACATGTTCGAAACAGTTGGTAAACCCTGACAATCAGATGCAATTAAAAAATTAAGCAAATCATTAAGGTACAATTTAAAGAGAATACGAATGCTGACATACTTTCGCCTTGTCTTATTCCGTTCTCAGATCTAGAATAGAAAAACATAGAAGTTTTATATATTATTATTTACAATTCTTTATTTGATATGACTGTACATATCTGAAATAATCGGATGTACATTTTGCCAAAAATATTATAAGATAATTGTTTTTTGGCAAGTGTTTTGTCAGTAATCTTGTATAGTTAGTGCATGGACAGTGTTCGAAATATTTTCAATGTTAATAGGGTGTTTATGATATGGGTTACATAATGTTATAATGGTACATGTACATGCATATAAAGTTAATAGCTAAACATTCTTGATATTTAAAAACTTATAACATATTCTAAGGACTTTGTTACTTCTTTAAAACAATCTCATATTAATGTAAATTCATGGATTGGTAGTACTCAAATGACTGAAACACTTAAAGATGGCAAACTTGCTACTAATTTATTTTAGAAAAACATTTTCTGGAAGAGTATATTTATTTTTATTAAATCTTGAGTACAGAAACCAATTTGTAGACTGCGTATTTCATCACCCATACGTCTCATAGTTCTTAGTGGGCAGATATAATAATTAACATACATAGAACAAAAAGAATATGTAAAAATTGTATAGTTGATCAAATTGAAGATCATGCCTGTACGAAATGTTCCGCCTAAAATGTAGAAGGGAATGGAGGCGTACTGTCACAACCTGACTTAAGCGTAATTAATTTTAAAAGGAACACAAAGATATAGTTGAAGTGCTGTATTTCTTACAGGCTTAATTAGGAACAGAAGTATGAATGGACATATCCTCGCTTTCTCGCAATATGCACTTGTACTATACACAATAGTTTTGTTACTACTCGGAACTGTCCAGAGTTAAAAGACTGAGATATTTCTTTGATGACGGAAAGTTCAGTACATCTAAATCACGTCCGGGAATCTCTACGGCGGAACTCAAACTGACGCTTTCACACAACGCGCATCTTTCACTCAAACATTCAATTCACACAATTACGGAATTATAACACTCTCACGCCAGTGACTCTTTGATGGAAGGAATGACACTAATCTTGGGCAAAGCATACAACACCTATACTCTTAAGCTTTGTCCCGGGTCCTTGAGGGATTTGAAATAAATGTTTTCAATAAACAAAGAATGAGAATCAGAGAAAGAAAATGTCATGTTGGAAATTGAGTTTTTCATTAAAATGTGACTGTACTATAAAGGAATAGGAGGCGAAACATAGGTTTACGCCTGGAAATTCCAAAACTTATATATAGCCATTTCTTTTTCATCTATGACTTTCAAACACTGTCATGAGTGTAAAGCAAACAAGAATATGAATAAAAGTTTTAAGGAGCATGGTCACGATTTTGGTGAATAATAATTTTTTCCCGCTTTTAATGTCTACAATTCTTCGGAAAGGCATTTCTAATAGTCAACAAAAAGTTGAGTGTCAGTCATCGTACGTGTTATAAACAAGATACAGAGCTCACAGTTTTCGACCTAAAATGAATGTGATAAACACTAGTCTGTCCCAAGATATTTTTCCCGCATATTTTCTTAAATTATCCCATATTTATAAATACCTCTTGATTCAGACGATGTTCATTCAATAGTATGAAAAAATCCCAAGATTTCCCTTTTGAAACGCCCCCTCTAGCTTGGCAGGTTTCAATACACGGCTAAAAATAGAAAGTCTACGGGGATTTTGCATTGCATCAGCCATAATTAAGCCCGGGTGAAAAGTTGAGAAATTGTGCGAGGTATTCCGAGTGACTTCCGAATGGAGAAATTAGATGTCATTATGAATCTCTGTAGGAAATCTGTTTTCGTTCCTGTGATGTTTAAGAGGGAAAAATGATAAGTTAATGTGTGAATGAAGTTATCTTGGAAATTTTCCCTTTCATCGAATTCAATTGCACTTCTTTCACATGTATGTGTAGTTTTGTTAAAAATTGTCCAAATGTGCAGCATAAATATCTTGGGACAGACTATAAAAACTATTTATTAATGGCATGCTCAAGACGAATATGAAGTGAGAGAAACCAGCTTTCACCGGTATATTGAACCTAAGTAAACAAAAACAGGGCACGAGCCTTGTTTACGTGACAACTGAAAGATTTGTGTAGCATGTTTATAACTCAACTGTAAGACTGATGCTCAAAATTTGGTTGATGGTTAGAAATGCATTTCTAAAGCATTGTAAACGATAAAAATATAAAATGGAATTGACCAAAATCGTTACCATGTCCACATGTTTAAATGCTTTAAAGGACCCATTACTACAAAGACCAATAGTTCACATGCTGAATGATATACAACTTAAATCACGGTCCTACTAAACAGAGAACTCTATTTTTATAGAGAACTTGGGCTAATAAATGCTTTAATTATTATGTACTATGTATATGTTCAGTTAATTTATAATCATGTTAATACCATATGGTGTACTCTATATCAAGTCTCATACAATTATTATTATTATCAACAACAAAACTATTTTAACGAGTCTATAATATTGCAAATGCCAATTATTTCGGGTCGGAACTGTGCAGGTCAAAACATCTATCGGGCCGAAACATCGCAGGTCGAAACAATGTCCTACATTATATCAATAGTTTCGTATCTTCAATAAACACTAAAATCTTATTCTTTATATTTTCTGAGTATGTGTGAAATATTCTCAATTTAGTCAAAATTAAAAAAAACGTTATGTGATTTATTTTGAAAAATACGACGAAGCCTGTTTTAGATACGAAACCTACGCCCAAATATTTTGACTAGGAAATCCAACGGCTGATGTTTATTTTTTTTTTCCAGATCGAGAATACTCCATGTACTTGACAAAGCAAGAACTAACGAGTTCTAAATATGAATAGTAAGATCATATATATGTTAAATTATATTGATACATTGTTCTTTAAGATAGTTCTACTTCATGATTCAGCGATTTATATTCTCGCACTGCTACGTCGTGATCCAGGTTTCAATTTTTGGGACTTAAAGGCAATTTTTTCCCATTTGCTTAATTTTTTCGTCTTTCTTGTAAAATGTAGACTTTTATCCAATTTAACTTTATAATATAAATTCGTTATGGGTGATATATGTTGACTAAATGTGCATTTCTTTTGCAAATTAAAGTATGCATATGACCAAACAGCAGTCAGCATTTTTTTTTTAATCTTAGTGTGAATACTTCACTATTTGAAATTATAAAATAGCTTAATTAAGCTATAATATCTTGTTTAAGGTATATTTGTCCACAACCTTATATTTTCTGTGTTTAAGAGGTAGTTATGATAGCCCGTTTGGGATGTAATATTGAGACGGTCAAACTGGTTCAAATTCCAGCACCAGATAGCAGTTTGTAGAATACCTGAATTGAGATTCAGGGGGCCTGGGTTCAAATCCCAGTTGGTTTGTCATTATTTCTCCCACATCCCATCACATTTGGTTTCATGCCAACCCCTGGAACTTACAGATTAACTCCTTCAGAGGGAAAGAGCCTGGGGTTGATCTTCAAGAGTGAAGATCATTTATGGGGAGATATGTGACAGACCGGTTCAAATGCCAGCGACAGATAGCCCAGTTTGCCATCACCAACTTTCTTCAAATCAATACTCAGCTTCAAGCCTGAGTTTTTACCCCAAATATATGCACTTTTATTTAAAGAATTTGAATTGAGGACTGAATTGAGTGATTTGAAAATTTTGTTGATGTTGGGGTCTGACTAGATATGTACAATTTACTACAAAGAAGAATCAGTCTGCAAATTCTTAAAAAAAACTTTGATTAATCAAATTATGTAAGTGTATCGCATTACATCTTGGTACCCTGTTATGAGATATCTTCTGAACCAAAACTATCTTGGCTGGTGTTTACTATGTATATATCATTATAAAGCCAGAGATGTAAGATAAGAATGAATTCATTAGCTACCCAATTAATGCTATTTTAGATAACTTTAATTGTATGTGACTTAGTGCTGAAAATTAGATGATTTCTTATCAAATTTCACATTGCCAAATTAATTAAATTGAGTACTGGGTAAGGTCACACAGATTGATTTGGCTTTGATGCGGGTCATTTTGTGACGTGAGCAAAAATTTATGTACCTTTACAACACGTACAAGAAAAAGTTAAACGATCACATTACAAAAAGATAGAGTGATTTACTTTTATTATCTCACTACACATGTAGAATAGCAGTGACTATCTTATCTAGTCACATTATTGTGATTACTACTATTTCCTTTTCTTGATTGTCAGTATGTATCCATTTCAAATATTTTGACATTCAGTCTTAATCTTTTTAATTGCGCAACACAGACTTATTTCTAATTTTAATAATTAAATATTTATTTGATGTATTCTATTAAATTTTTATTTAATATTAGCTTTGGTGAGGATTGTATCAGACATGTTATTTTGGACTAAACAAAAAGCACTTGAGGCATTCTAAATTCTTTTTCATTGTAGGTAAACCTATAAACTGCACTTTTAGATCTCCCTGCAGTGCATCAAGAAGAGAATCACGGAGTCGAGATTTGAATAACCAAGATTATGGTTACCTAGATGTGTTTCGTCACATACAAAATCGACAGTATGGTGGAAAGCAGCTTAATGTTAACCAAGAAAAATTGCTGTCCCCATATGTTTCAAAGCACATACCACCCCTACTGGCTGAAAAAGAATTTGAATTGGGGAAGATAAATAAAATCTTCTCATCTCACTGGCTGGATGATAGACAGGTTGCCATGGGAACTAAATGTAACAAGGTATGGTGAATGATATGTGAATTGTGTGAAGAAACTTGTTTTGTTGATAAAAGATTTGTCCTAATTCCATTAAATTTCCTACTCAATTTCAGCTGATTGTCCTGGACACTAAGACAGGAAAACAGTTTCACATACCTTCTCTAAAGAGCAGTAAAAACAGTATTCCTGCAGAATGCCCCTGTGGGATTCACAGTATTGCCTTAAACCCCTCCCAGACCCTGTTTGCTACAGGGGCAGAGAACACCAATGACCTGGCAGTGTACCAGCTGCCAACCTTTGACCCTGCCATGGTGGGGGAGGTTAGTGATGAATCTCAAAGGCAACGTACATGTCACAAATCTGCACTCAAATAATTTACTGATGATGTCTATTTATTTTGCACTTTTGTAGAGATAATGTTATTTTTTGCATGAGATGCAACAAGATGTGTTTTTGCATTAGATAAAAATAAAGATAAAAGGATAATATATGGTCGAACTTAGACCTTGTTGCTCAGGTGTCACACACTGATGTGGCCCATTGGTATCTTGTAGTCATTTAATGAGAACATGTGTAAACTTTTTGTTTTATTAGAATGGTCACAATGATTGGATATTTGACATCACTTGGATAGATGACGAATACTTAGTCACAGGTATGTAACAGTCTACTTAAAAAGGTTACCTACATGTTTATGTGTAGCTGTAGAACTGTAGCTGAGTGGGAAAATCCAGGTTGACAGGCCTGCAATTTTTCACAATGAAAAAAACCTTGCAATTTTAGATGAAAAATAGTGATCTTTGGTTACAAAGTGAAATGTCTAAAGTATCTTTAGCATCAAATATTTCCTTAAAATGAATTAGGAAATCATACAGACCTTTATAAAAAAATATATGTTGGCTCATTAATACTGTACCAACTTTTCATTTATAGGAAGTAAACTATGTTGTTTCATCTTATTAACATTTTGTAGTATGGATACACAATATTTTCAATTGCTGACATGAGGGTGTTTGTAATTTTATAAGTATTCTAATTTCATTTGCTTGTTAGAAATGTAAAATCCCTTAACCTCCTTCTCTTGTGTACACTGTTTTCTCCACGTAGTTAATTGTCTAACTTAATTGCCAACAGGGTCCAGGGACAGCAAGCTGGCGTTGTGGAGGGTAGAGATGGCAGAGAGTGACCCCGCAGAGATTTCCACCCTTCCATCCAGCAGCACTGGGATCCCAGTGCCAGACTATGCCATCACCACCCCTGTTGTGTCCAGGTTCTGTGAGAAGGCTCAGAAAGTCAGAGCCTTGGCCTATAACGATGACAGAAAGGTAAGGCTCTATGATTCATGGATGTTACAGGAGAGCTTACTTATAAGGAAGTGCAGGGGAGGGGAATGTATACATGTATATAGTGGCAGAGGTTGAAATTGCTTATCAGGAAGTGTTAGGGAGGGGAATTTATATATAGAAACAGAGGTTGAAATTGCTTTTTAGGAAGTGCTAGGGAGGGGAATTGATATCTATATACATGTACATGTAAGAAAGTGTAAAGATAGGGCAAGGGGAATATATCTTAATATTCCTTGTAGCCAAATTTCCTTAAATCTGGGTCCAGTGAGTTTTACTGTATATGTTGTGTGATTTTAATGAGAATGTATCTCAATGTAAAGACTTCATCTCAATGTAAAGACTTCATCTCAATGTAAAGACTTCATCTCATTGTAAACACTTCATCTCAATCAACAATTTTAATACTTCATCTCAATGTAAAGACTTCATCTCATTGTAAAGCCTTCATCTCATTGTAAAGACTTCATCTCAATGTAAAGACTTCATCTCAGTGTAAAGACTTCATCTCAATGTAAAGACTTCTATGATTTTTCTTTTATAGGAGCTTGCTGTTTTGTCATTAAACGCTTACTTTCATTTGTGGGATGTTGAAACATTTAATGCTGTAAGTACAAAGTTTTAAAACTATGAAAATATTTTGTTGGTTCAGCTATTGATTATTGCATACAATAGAAACATTAATGATTCATTTTTCTGTTTTTTAACAGAGAAGTCATCGAGGTCTTATTCACTCACGTGAGAATGTTTGTATGACAGTGTCTAAGAGGTACTGCAGTTATGCTGTGGGGTCACAGTCCCATATAGATCTACTCGATCCTCGCTGCCCAAACACACAAACATCAATAGTATCTAAGCACAGAGGCAGTGGTAAGTGCTTGAACCACTCTCCTATTTCTGTCATTCGATTCCATTGGGCTACCTACATGCAAATATTGAACTGGACTGTACTATGATGAAAACAATGAAAAATTCAACAAGTTAGATCAATACATATATGATACAAATTTGTAATGTACATACAACATAAGAGTGTTTGAATAAAAATATTTTATTTTATTTGCTGATATTAAAGTAATAATTGTGTACAAGAATATACCAAGCATCAAACATTGTTTGATTTACATGTACAGTATTAGCCTGCCATACACACATGTATACTGTTTTTGGTAACCAAATGTAATGATTTGCTGGAGGCCGTTTGTCACTGTCTTGTCTTGTGGTTTGCAAGGATTTTAATGTACATATTTATATATACATGTGTAATAAGCAATTATGGTGCAATGATTATGTATATTAATTGATACATCTATGAACATGGAAATTAACATTGAAACTTCACACTGCATTTCAATGTGTTTTTGATATCAAAGATTAAGTGCCATTTTAATTTCAGTACAAATTCAAATACTCCTTGTCTTAGCAGAGAGTGTAAGCCATAAAAACAAGTGCAATGTACATTTACTTCATACATGTATATACATGTACCTGTAGGTAATTGTTGTCTGTTTCATTTACAGGTGTAAGGTCTCTGACCTTCACTGATGACATTCTGACCATAGGGACAGGTGTGGGGGTGATTCTGTTCTTCGACATCAGGGCAGGGCGCTACCTAGAGAGTGAATGTGGTCATGCATGTTCCCTCAACGTAGGAAGCGGTTGGCTGGTAAGAAATGTCCACTTTGTTGCTTTCAGTTTGCATTCTTTGTTGCAAAGAAAATGCTGATCCCAATGGGGATGGCAGTATTGTATGAATTAAAACCCTTCTTGTGTAAGAGGAAGATTTATTTATATATGTACAAGTAATCAACAATCAGTTTATGCTTGTTCTCTTTCTTTCAGCGACATGATGAGACATACAGAGACTTTTTCTGGGAGTCAGATTACCCCAGTGCTATTTATACCCATCGCTACGACAGTACGGGGACTCGTTTGTTTGCAGCAGGAGGTCCCCTACCCGCAGGATTGTGGGGAAATTACGCTGGTCTCTGGAGATAGAACAGTAATCACAATCCAGGAATCAGCAATTTATTTATTTGATTAGAATATAATTTACCTTGTTGGGTAGTTTTACTGATAGATTGAATGTCCCCTTAGATAACAATCACATTTTATATCATTTAAAGGTTGAAAGAGACTGTAAACTGAAATTATTTCTACCCTTAGTTAAATATTGTTGATCTCGCAAAGTCCCCAATTGTTTAATTGTCGTAATGAGAAGGCTTTGTGTGTGTGCCTGTTTGTGTATGTGCTTGAGTGATAGATTTATGCTGCCGATTCTAGGGTCAGGTGACTTCTGTTTCAGAAAGATATTTTCATCAGTTAAATGATGAATTATTTTGTTACTCATACTACCATGTTATGGTGTTAATGACATTTTATGCATATGTAATAAAATTATTATTTATCGTTTTATTTGGTGTTTTAAGATTCCTTTCAGTTTTAAGAAAAAACATTTTCCTAGATCATGTAGTTTTATAGGGGCAAAAAACTGTAATGGAATTTATAGCGGTTACAGTATCATACAATTATTGCTATTTTTGAGGTCAATACAAATATTTAGCTTCCCCAAAAATACATAGAGCCCAGCTTTTAAAAAAGTTTACTGCTAAAGGACACTCAGATAAAAAAAATAAAGAGAAACAACATGATAGGTTTATTTAAATCTGTTGCAAGACTAAAATCAATAATTTTTAACATAAACCTTGTTTGGGTGCACACAAACTGACCATAAACAAAATCTTTTTTAATTTCCTCAGATTCAGGATGAATACCCTACTGCAATTTGATCTTTATTTTGTGTTATGGAAATCTCTAGCTTCAGGTGAATGCCAACAGGTGCTTATAGACAATTTAATAGCATTGAGTCATAACATATCTTGTTTTCAAACCTCCAAAAACTAAAAGTTTTCATTGTACATGTAAGTTCATCTGAACTAAAGGTTAAAGTGAGATTTTCTGATCACCTGTTGTCCATCCATCTGACAGTATAGTGTCTTTTCTGTAAACTTTTCACATTTTTGATTTCTTTGGCCAAACCTAACTAAATTGGTACAATGCGTCCTAATAGAAAGTGGACTGTATATCATTGAAATAAAAGAGGAAACCCTTTTTAAATGGGAGATAAACGCGAAATTGTGAAAATAGGGCACAAATTCTGAAGAACCACTGCACGAGAAATGCCAATATATACACAAAAGCTTGCATATAAAGTGGAGATTATAAATTGTAAAAACCATAACCCCCAGACCAAGACTGGGGCCCTAAGAGATATAGGGAAAATGTTTAAAAATCTTCTACTGAAGAACTACAATTTCATGACTAGATACAGGCATTAGCATTCGCAAATCTATGACGTCGTAGCGAATCAATGCTAATACATTATGAATCAAATATTTAACAGTTATACTGAAGAGTATTAGATTTATTATAATGAAACAATTATGGCCCTCTGACATTGGCCATTACATGGTTTTATAGACCTGATAAGTGTATATCAACCTCGGAGTTCCTCCCATGTCGATATACTCTCATCAGGTCTATAAAACCATGTTGATAAACAGTAAAACACGCTTAAAACAAAGTGCCAAGGGAAAGGCGATTTTGCTTCGTTATAAGCGTAATTTGTTATACCCGTCAAGTTTGTTATTAGGTCATGGGGAATGGAAAGCACTTTGCTGTAAGTGTCAATTCATTATATAAAGCGTGTTCGCTATAATCAGGTTTTACTGTACTCTCATCAGGCCCCAGGGCCATAAAACTAAGACAAGTTCACTTTTGATCTCATTCTCACTTTTCCACTATATGTTCCTTATGTAAAAGCGAAACTTAGATCAAAAGTAAGCTCGTTTAAGTTTTATGGCCCCAGGGCCAGGTCTATAGAACCATGCACATGTACTGACCTCATCAATAGGCTACTCATGTACGGGTAATTGTACAGAATATCAATAACATCAACAATTTGGGATACATCTATGCGTTTTATTCATACACTGTACAACAGCAAATAAATCATTCTTTTAAATAACAAGGCCCAGTACATGTATTAACATGCATTTTACATCAACACATGGGTTTTTACATGTATTTGTCATGAACTGACATGTCAACCAGCTGTTCAAAATTTATACTGCTTAATGACACTCGGATAAAAATAAATGGACCAGCAAAATATACATTACAGTATATACATACACTGTATACTGTATCTTATATATATCTTGCATTCAGTATGAATATTTAAGATTCACAAAATTCATTAATATTTGAAATCCTGTCAAAATAACATCTCATTAGCTTTTTTTAAAATCTGATATACAAAAGCAGTCAAAGGCAAAAAAAATCAATATTATAATTTGATTAGACAGGTATTATTATTATTAAGTAATTTTCCATCCTTTCAGTAACTCAAATATAAATAAAATTGGCTAAGAAAAAGAAAAGTTTTTTTTTTAGAAACACAACATTTAATTTGCTTTAAATATACTTGTTATTAGGATTCATTTAAATCTATTATAAGACTAAAATCAGTAAAATTTAAATTGATATCAACATCTTCTTTGAGTTCAGGTGGAAGATGGTAAAATGAATCATTTTAGTCGTCCCCGACAAATAAACTTTATCAACTGATAGGCTTGTATATTTCACCATGAATAATGAAACAAGGGAACTGTCGAGTTTCGGACTTCTTGACAATTCATGTAATATGTAATTAAACATCAATTTGTCATCCAATCCTGAAAAGAATCATTAGAAACCCACTGTGTTTAAGCATACTCTCTCTGAAATTTTCTTGGTCACATGAAATATATGTATTTATGCCCTACTTGATTAGATCCTTCACACTTTTGTAAATCTTACTCAGAGGTGTTAATATGTGCAACACATCCTTAGCGGGTGTTCCTTGTTTTTACATTTCATTCTCATTCCTGGATTGAAAAGATCGATATTTATGTAACCCAGAAATTTCAGGAAGCTTGCCCATGGTTAGCAAAGGTATGCAATACAGTGGGTTTCCTACAATGCCGCAAATGATACAAAACACATAAACTGGTAAATATTATTTGACATTCTGGAATATCAGAACTGCGCATAGAAAAAATCTGACTAAACACAAAATCAAGCCATTGTTTCACCACACGGAGCAAATCATGCCCTGTCAGAAAATATCGGTCATTGCAAACATAGCACAGTTCAATGTAGAAGTGCATTTCTAGGAGAGCAATGATTTATAATGAAGGAAGAAAAAGTAATACGAGTTAATAGAGATGATTTCATAAGGAGGTAAAAGCTCATTTTTAATGTAAACCAGTTCCCGGGGATGCTTCAGTTCTTATTTTATGATGTTATCCAAGTTACAGTTCATCACAACTATGTCATCGCTGTTGTAGCAGTCTGTCTATTGCAGCATTTACATCTCCCAGTGTAGCCTGAAGAGCTGTGAAAAGAAATTCAAACATTAAATATACAATCAATATTTTTCTTTCTTTTTTTTAAAGAACTCTACTTGATAAGGGAGAGCAGATTTTTTTTTGGGGGGGGGGCTTGACTGGGAAGGAAAAAATTGTATACATAAGCCGATTTACATAATAGTTCATCTGTGAAGTAAAGTCAGCAGAACCTACCTCTAATGTTGGCCTCTCTGTCAACAAATCCCATTGTGGCTAGCTGATCCAGCTGAGCTGCATACCTCTGCTCAGGGGGCTGATTCTAATGATAAAAAAAAAAAATCACATTATGATGCAGATGGATGCACTGGTTTTTTATAAGTTACTTAGTGCCTCTTTAGAAATAAGATGTTTAAAGTACAGTAAGTGTACATGTATGTTACCTTACAATGTATATCATGATTTTTGCAACCAGTTATTTTATGAATCTTTGCAGTCATTTTCATATAAAAAAAACTAAATATGCAGAAAATGTGTTGGCTATTGTGTACTGTTTATATTTTATCACAAAAATTGAGAAACACAAATTTTAAAAGTTTTAGATTTGCCTCATTTTGGGTAATGTAACTTTACACTTGGCTACGACAATTATATCAAAAGTTTTTACTGTGCTTTTCTCACCTGGTTACCACCCGCCATTAACTGCATCATGTGTGCCATGAGGTTGGAGAGTTGTTCAGGATTCTGTTGCGTGCCAGGTGCCGCTGTAGAGGGTGTGGTAGTTGTACCACCTGTGGAGGATGTTGTGGCTGTTGTGGTGGTGGTGGTAGAATTGGTGGAGGAGCTCGTGGTGTCCGTGGAGGCTGATGCTGCTGTTGTTGTGGCCACTGTGTTTGTTGTGGGAGTCGATCCACCGATAGGCAAGGACCCAGGGTTCACTCTACATACATTGCATAATGGGGAGATTTTTAAACATTATAATCAAAACTTTTTAAATCTCTGTAAATTTACCACTACACCAGTATTCGTATTTAAAAATTATACAGTATGCATGGTTTTATTTTATTTTCACCCATCATTTCGTGGTGTGACAGTCACCAAATGTCTAGTTCCAGAACTCACCCTGGAAAAAGTGAGGGCGCAGTACTTTGGAGGGTGCTCAGTCCCTGCTGTATCTGCATCACAGCATTTAATGCCTGGGGGTTGGACAGTAAAGCCTGCATCTCTGGATTCTGCAGCTGTTCAAATACAGGTACATATAATAGTTAGCCAGTGTAGCTACACCTTAACCAAGGCTGCTTATTTAAATGTCAGAATATGTAAAAATGTAAAATGTGTCAAGGTTCAAACGACGATATGACTAACATTTTACAATGTACATGTATAAGACACAGTCATACACAAATTCCATACCATTTATGATTTCTTTACTCTAAAATTTTAATTAATTCCCGGTGCTATATACATGAAGCTTTGTTATTTTTCATACCTGTTGCATCATAGTGGGGAGCTGTTGCATCACCTGTTGTTGAAGTTGAGGGTTACCAGCAAACATTGGATTTGACCCAATTATCTGAAAACCAACATGATACCATCAAGTTTCTGATTATACATACATGTAACTACAGATGGAGAGTGTGATCAACGTTGAAACACTGGAGGGATGAACACAATTTTGGGCTTACATTACCAACCCTGAAGAGCGGAGTTTCCGTATTTGATCTGTTATTTATTTTACCTTGAGAGCTAGAAATCTGATTTTTATTTCTGCAAGAAGCAATAGGTTATAATTACAGTATTGTACGGTTTGTACCTGGTTTGCCATCTCTGGGTTTGCTGACATTGACTGGAGCATTGACTGCATGTAGGGTGCCTGTAACATATTCTCCATCAGCTGTGGGTTCTGTGTCATCTGCTGCATCAAACTCTGCATCCCTCGACTACCAAACATGTCTACAACACAATATTATGATGCACTGTATATCAAGGATGTATATGTATGCGAAAATTGCAAACAAAAATTTATTCTTCTTATCTACCGAACGTTTGCTACCATAAATTATTTACTGTACTGTTTGGAAAACCCCTCATGTACCTTCACGAAGTAAAATAATCATTACTCAAAATGAGTGTTTGAAAATCGCCAAAGTTTGACCAACGCTTGGACAATGGATAGGTATCAAAATTTTTTACGAACATTGATATGAGTCGGTTTAGGTTTGCTGGATAACTAATATCCCACAAGCATAAAACATATATGTACATATGTACATATGTATATGTACATATACAACATGTACAGTATGACATCACTAAGCATAAAACATAGCTCACATCACATTTTAGTACGAATTTTTACAATATATTGTACATTCTGAGTCTGACAAACTAAGGAGGGAATTTGATTACCCTGCATTGAGGCCGCTGACGTGGGTGCTGTAGAACTCGTGGTGG
Source organism: Magallana gigas (assembly GCF_963853765.1). Lineage (NCBI taxonomy): Eukaryota > Metazoa > Mollusca > Bivalvia > Ostreida > Ostreidae > Magallana > Magallana gigas. The sequence goes on along the minus strand of NC_088858.1, from coordinate 50,302,401 downwards.
TGGCGGGGGAGGGGGAGGAGGGGGAGGAACTACTCTGTGTGGAGGCTGGGGCCCAGGGATTCGGGAGGGGCTGATTATTTTCTGTTCCCTGCAGAGCATTGGGGGCACCAGAGTTGTCTGAAAAAGAGTTATTTGCATTCATATTAATCATGTTAAATAAAGGTACTAGGTAAGTTTCTAAATCTTTACCTATACATGTACTGATTATTGATTATTTTTGGTTTATGAACTAATTTTAATGTTTTTGCATTGTAATTCTAGATACCTGCACTACTTACTTTGACCGACAAGTGAGGCGAATGGATTTTGATTCCCAAAAGCAGCATCCATCATTGGTTCTTGTACATCGCGGTACATCCTCTGTAGAGCATTAAATCCTCCTGGTATGCTCTACACAAATAATTTTAAACATCAATCAATGTTCTTGTATTAACCATTGCAAAGTATATCAATTTGTGTTTTGATTTGTGTTTTCACAGGAGAGAGAGAGAGAGAGAGAGAGAGAGAGAGAGAGAAAGATGTACCTCCAAGTTACTCATGGCACGATCCTGAGACCTCATTAACTCCTGGAGCATGGCGGGATTCCTGGCTAACTCCATGGTCTAAATTAACATATTAAATTTGTGAAAGCTTCAAGTTTCAAAGGGGCAAAGAAATGTCATATCATTATCACAGAGATTGTCTATTTTTATTACCTGTCTCATTAATTCAGGGTTGTTCAACATGTGGGAAATTTCTGGGTTTCTCTGAAAAAAAAGTTTTAATGATCAAATCAACACCAGTAACCTGCATTGTGTATTCAATGGAATTTAAAAAAATATATAGAAAACAGGAATGCCAAAGCAGTTTCAGAATGCCCTTCATTTCAAAATCTCCATACATGTTGGTATGAAAAAAACTAATATAAAAAGGAATAAAAAGACTTTAACAATTACATTTTCTAACAGAAGCTATAAAAATATAGATATTTTTCTTCATTTCATGGTACATGTATGTACATGTCTGTAATAGGATTTGATCTGTTAGATACATGTACTTACACAGTCACTAAGTACCAGTTATGCAACATGGCCATATTCAAACTAATACACATGTATAACATCAAAGCAATGTTTCAAAATTCATGTCATATTTTTACACTTCAAGCATCTGGACAAGACATTGAAATATCAGAGCATTTTAACATTTTAACAGAAAAAACTCCACTTTACTCGTTCTGGTCACAGTTGCACAAAATTGTGATCTGATTACCTCCATAAGCTCTCTCATTTGTGGGTTGCTGGTGATCATCTGTCTCATTACGTCGGGATTAGACATCAGCTGTTGTACAAACGGATTCTCCATCATCTGTCGCATTAGATCTGGATTGGCCATCATCTAGAAGGTAAATACACACTGGTTACAGTTACAGAAAATTTTTAATAGATTCATCATGAAGAGTATGTAATCCATTCAATGTATCACCACTGATATGTTCTTAAATAACTGACCTCTCTCTGCATGTTTTGTTGCATCTCCATAAAATTGTGTGATCCCATTCCTAGATTTCCTAATCCTGCCAGTCCCCCTAAACCTCCCAGTCCAAAGGGAGTCTGGGAGAGGTTGGGGGTCTCGGTGCCCGCACCCCCGCCAGTGGTTGACTGTAAGTACATGTACATTACATAAATATAAATGTGTCATATTATGAAACATTTTATTTTAACATAATGATTTTTTGTAGTAATCAGTGCCCTATCTCTGATCAATCTTACCCCTGTAGTGGGTGCGCTGGAGGGTGTTGTGGATCTCTGAGCAGCCTGTTCTTGCGACTGAAAAGAAACATGCTAATTTTAACTATATTTACATGTATATAAACTGATGTACCCATTATCTAATAATTATTACATGAAGATAGCTTTCATCTCTAGATGCATTGCTATGCAACCTCAATAGTAAATTCTAAATATTCAATTTAGTTTTTCTTTTTGTGACGATATTTACCCTGTTGGATGATTTAATCACTAGATGAACTGTAAGTCCATCTTTTATTCCATGCTGGGCCAGTGTATCTCCATCCTTTAGAATTTTTCCAGCAAATATTAAACACAGCTGCTCAATAGGTGCTGAAAATTTCTTGCCCACTTCTTCCTTAAACTGCAATGTAATAACACTATTAGTATACATATAGGCTCATTTCAGTTTCATTCCTTTCATCCTCAAGTGGGCAAATCTAATAAGTAGCCGATTTAAAAGTCCTAAGTTTATAGCGAGCGCAGCGAGGCGGCGCGAAGCACCGCTCGCGTAGCGAGCTCCATAGACAACGTGTATGAACGGAGAAAATTCGAGTTGAAATCTGCACATTGTTCAAAGAAAATTTTGTGGACCCGCGTGAAAACGTTCTACTATCCCAGTGATCCTTTGCGGTGCATAGCAACATGGTGGAACAGGAAGTGATTCTACGGAAAATTCTTACCTCTAAATTGCATACATCATTTTCATTTAACAATAAAAAAATCCTTCTAAAAACATTACAGTAAACAACACATAAGCTTACGTAAAAAACTGAACTTTTGCTGACATATGACGTCATTTCCTTTCCCGAATTTGTCCGACAATTTACGAAAACTGTCGAGCGCAAAAGGAGGTTAACTTTGACGTCACAAAGTACTCGCGTTTTAATTTCCCGTGATACATTTAGAGGTGGATCAAGCATATGTACTGGATGTAACATGTAGGAAGTACTCAGTATCAGTGTTAACGGTGGCTCTTTGGCTGATTAGTTTTGTTTTGATGATTTTTTTTTTGCTTAGTAAATACACATGCAAGTTCCATGCTAAATTTATTGTCATATTGATCCAATCATATATGCATACGTTAGGTAGGTGACAAAAATTATTAAGAAAGAAAAGTCTAATCATTATTAGATCTACGTGCAGCCACGTCATTTTGTAATGAATAGATAAAAGAAAAGAATTAAACTGTTAAAATATCTACAGGTACATGTATTTGCTATATAGTTGCATATGTGGTCAAATAATATTGGATATCACACACTAAAAAAGGGGTAAGGGCACATGTCTACAACGCTTATATAGCGTACAAAAATTAATAAGATTTAAAACAAAATTAATGTCACAGAGGAAAATAGTTAAAACACAGGTTACAACAAGGAACAACATGAGAAATAACAGACACAATTTATTTTTTACTGATTTTAATGATCATTATTAAAAGGTAAAGAAAAGATAAAACATAATTGTATCAACAAAAAAAAACGGCGTTGTGTTTATCAAAATATTTTAATACAATGTAAGTCTGTTTAACATTTTATTAATGCTCAGTGGTAGTTTGTTTAAGTTTGTTTTAGGAAGGGCCATTGGAATAAAAGTTTGATAACTTCGGGTTCCTTGCGGTGGTAAAAGTTTTCGAGACAAAGCCAAAGTTTTTTGGTTAGGGCAAGTTCACGGGTTGCATTTAACAATGATGACAGATGTGTGGTTCCTTCTGCGCTCGCCCCAACGGTCACACCGTAAAACATATTAAAAATGAATTCAGAATGGTGAAATATTGTACATGTGTGAATGTACAGTAAGCTTGAACATAATTAACATAATAGTGATTCACCTAGATGTTTTTCTTATCACCTTATATTTGCAGTAAATAATTTTGATAAAGACATTAAAAGTAAAAATGAATAACAAATCTGTATGATTGTAATGATTTTTATCATGACAAAAATTACTGTACAGATATTACATGATTGTATAATGTGTTTAACTAAAACTGGTTTGGAAAAAAATGAATGCCCAGCACAAAGCATTTACATTCCAAATTCTGCCTAACACTGTCATCACTGTTTCACATTCCATATAAAGTTTGTAAGATTCACCCATCGTTAATTTATAAAAATTTTCAATATTACAACCATGATCACTACCTGATGTTTTAGACAGGCAATGTTAAAAATTTGATCAACTATGTATCATGAAGACAGTAACTCATAGCAATAAATTAATAAAAGTTCTTCACAGATACATAAATAAGCATCTTAAAAACCAAACTTGTCATAAATTTTATGAGATCCAAAGAACATTGTGTGCATATGTGCTACTGTCAGCAGTACTCACGATCAGATTTTGTTCTTGATATGATATGTGAGTTAGCAAACTCTTAAATGACATAATGTTTTACGTAACGATGTGACCATGTTATTGCTATCAAATTGCATATAATAAATTGAAAAATTGAAGTTGGATCTGCCTATCTATTTCATAACACTAAATGCTGCACACTCAGACGACATTATGATGTCATGGTAGCATTAATAGAGGTAGACATCGATTGACAATTTCTATCAAAGAGGCAAAAATTCAAACTATTTTCCACATTAATTTTGAAATTAGGTAGATAAAAATGACCATTTGTAGAAGAATAACGTTTCATAAATCTTATAATCATGGGGTGTATATAGGTGTTTTTATTGCTCATTAAACATTATGAACAAATGTCACTAAACATGACGTTAGTGCAAATTCAAATTCAAGGATAGCACTGATGTTACTGTGTGTGGAGTTATTCTTCCAAAAAAATTTCAAGTTCATAGGTATAGAGTTAAATTTCTATAGTTTTGGAATATACGTGTATTGTCCATAGGGAGACCTTGCCTCTAAAAGGCCTGAAAAGGGATTCACCCTCTAAGTTTGATTATTTTTCAAATAAGAAGAGGAGTGCCCTGTATTCCATATCTCATTCCTACATGTTTTTATTGAATCTGAGAGTGAAAGTGATTACCTTATTGGATATGCCCTCCAGTAACATCGTAAAAAATATTATTACATTTTAAAAATATTTCATTTCATAAAGGTGTTTGAACTACTGCTGGTATCAACATCCAATGCTCTACAATGGAATTACCATGAAATGATACAACTGATTTCTTAACTTTTATTTAAGTTACAATGTTACTGGCATTTTGTATCAATAACTATAGTAAATAATCATGTATGACTACTTAAAGACGATATCATTTTACTCAGGCAATTCTTTGAAAATAGTAAATTAAGTACACGTCATATTGCTGTATCATTGCACATGACGGTTTATCAGGGAAGGTGGTCAATATTTCAATATATCCAAACATGTTGATGAGATTCACTTTTAGATTTAGTTAAACATCATCAACAGCCTATTCTTACTTCTCGTACGCCGGCAGCTTGATTAATTTCGACATCATGTTTCTCTTTCGGCGTTTTTACTGTTACTGTTATTCTGGGACTTTCTTCGTCAGCCATGGCTTCAAGGAATTATGGGTAAATTTGCGTATGCTGAACCCGACAATTATGAAGGGCGTTATACCATTTTAGTTAAAAAACATATTTAATCATTGAATTAACCTATACATTGTGATGTCATTTCTTTTCATTCCAATCTTTGATTTGAAGAATTCTTATGATCGAATTAAATTTTTTAAAGTATATAGTTATTTATTTTTAAAGTAACCTTTTTCTCGTCAATTTTCATTTCTATCTTTCAACACGTTCAAAAAACTCCTTAAATTTTTTAAATACATGTAAATTAAATAAAAAATGTTCTGTTTTATCAATGATGTTGAAATTATCGTAATTATGTAAATGTTGGTTGATTAGTTGATTCATGCATCAATGTACGAGTTAACTTTGCGTGTCATTTGTACCAATAGATTTCATTGGACATTAGAATACTTAATTGTTCTTCGCCATATTTTGATTATTTAGGCGCAGAAAACACTCAAATAATGAGTTCACCTGATGAAAGCACCAATAAGCCAACAGGAGACGATGTATTCGTTAAACCAGCAACCCCTGATTTGTCCACCGCTGTTAGTATCTCATATGATCCATCGACACGCGTTTCTGTTCATGTCTGTCACGTTCATTTATCGGTCATTTTGTTTGTCACTGTTTACTTTTAATCCCATTATAACTACCCTTTGTATATACAATTTTGATGTTAAAAATGTCATTATTCCTTTTCCCCTATCTATTTTGCACATTGCTCAAAGTAATGAATATTGGTTTCATGTAAACGTGTAATGAGATGGGAGAAATGATGAAATGATGGACAGGGATTCGAACCCGGGTCCCCTGAATATCTAGTCAGGTGTTCTACCAAATAAGCTGTATGGCATTGGCAGGGGAATCAGTCTGTTACATTCACCCCCTCCCACTTAAAATGATATTCGCTCTAAAAGACGAATTCCAGGCTTCATCCTCAGATTAGATAGAATGTTCTATCGTTAAATTGACAGATGTCCTACGGACCCGGTTTAACGATAGAATTTGCCCCCTATGCTTGCTTCCTAGCAAATAAAAAAAAAATGTCATGTTGTATATTGCCAAAATTTTTATATGATGGGTCTCAAATACCTATGATGTTTTATTATAATCCCATTTTACCACATTATCTGTTTTTGCAACAAAATCACTGCCACTTTTAACATCACGTTTGAAATTTCGCTGTAAGCGATCGCCATGTTAATGATAAAATCCGAGACTTTCCGAGTGCGTTTTCCAACAAAATGGCAGGCAAATTCAAACATATATATTAACAAATTGCTTTGTTAGTTGTTACCACCCATTAAATGGATATTTTATGGACTTATCTGCATATGCATGTTCAAAAAGGTTTGTTATACATAAAAATGTGTTTTTCCACTACAGATTATTTTTAACAGACTTAAAATAGACACAATTCTTACGTGACCTGAGCGCAGCTTGGTCACGGTAAGATTATTCTTTCTATCCTCCGATAGGAGGTTAATCTGTCAAATCCAGAGGTTGGTCTCGGCGCCAGCACCAATGTAGCGGAATGTGAGGGAAAAATGAAGGACCAGACAGGCATTGGAACCCAAATCCCCTGAATCATTATCTCTAGTTTATAGGTGCTCTTCTAACTGAGCTATGTAGAGCTGGCTATCAAATCTGTTATACTGTCAAAAAACCTTTAAAAAAAAAGGAAAATATTCTTCCCATTATTTAAACATTTTGGAACTTCTGCAGTATTACATAAGGCCATTTATGTAGAAATATTTAAATTTTTTTATATCTAGCAAGCTTTCGACAGTGAATTTTGATGAAGGAAAATATTCTACCAGAATATGTCAAAATAGTGCACTATTTTCCATTATTTATTGTATACGTCTTTCCTACTGTCATTTGGGTAAGCTATGATGCCATTAGACAAAAAAATACAGCATCACAAGTGCCCTATATTCGCCAGTCTGCATGACCTTCCAATGCACCAGCCAAATCTATCATCATTATATCTTTGCTACAATGATTAGAATCAGAAAATTTAATTGCTATATGGAATTTTCTTTTTAGGAGAAAATGAAACAAGAAGAGGAAAAGTTAAAGAAAAAATACCCCAACATGAAGGCTGGTGTTGGTGGTTCTGCACTTCTATCAAAGCGTCTTCAAAAGGTACAGGTCAATTAGATTCTTCGCTCAAACAAGTTTAGAACATTTTCTTTCACTGAAGAGTTTAAAAGACAGTGTTCTTAAAATATTTCATTACAATAGGGATGTAGCTGACCAACAAAATCTCATATTTTTGGTAAAACTGGAAATCTTTCTATGTACTCACTGGCTATATAATTGTACTGGTAAGTACATGTAGATGGGTATAATGAGCGAGAGTGCCTCTTTCAACAGTGATCAAAATTGTGAATTTCATGACCCTGGGTCAGGAGTTTCGGTGTTAGGATGGGGTTTCAATGAATATATAGATTCAATAAATTAAATATTACCAACTGTTATGATTCTTTATAATAGATATACACTGTAGGACCCCCCCCCCCCCATCAACCCCCAAATTTTTTTCATAAATTGTCTAAAATAAATGGAATACTCAATCAGATCTCCTTCATTTACTCACTCAGTTTATTCATGCATCATGAACATTTTGATCAATTTGAACAGTTCCTCCTAGATTATTATAACACTCCCACTTTCAAAACAGACCCATCCGGCATCCACCCATGTTTTATGACAGGTTAAACATTAACAATATCCCAAATTCTGTTCAGATCTTCCAACTTAATCATATTTTTTTTTAACCGGGTTTTCCGAAGGAAAAATCCGGTTATTAAAATGGTGGGCGGGCGGGCGGCTGCCAAAAGGGTACCCTCATTGTACGGATAACTCCTCCTACAGTTTTCAAGATAGGAAGCTGTTGTTTTGCAGATCAATTGTACATATATCAGAGGTGTGCATATTGCTAGGATTTTGATTTCTGATGATTTATGAAAAAAATACCAGCTTTTGAACTTAGTCATTTTTTGGCAAAATATTGCATATAGGGTACCCTCATTGTATGGATAACTCCTCCTACAGTTTTCAAGATAGGAAATTATTGTTTTGCAAATCAATTGTACATATATCAGAGGTGTACATATTGCTAGGATTTTGATTTCCGATAATTTATGAAAAAAATACTAGCTTTTGAACTTAGTAACTTTTGGCAAAATATTGCATATAGGGTACCCTCATTGTATGTATAACTCCTCCTACAGATTTCAAGATAGGAAGTTCTTCTTTTGCAGATCAATTGTACATAGGGTATATCAGAGGTGTGCATATTGCTAGGATTTTGATTTCTGATAATTTATGAAAAAAATACCAGCTTTTGAACTTAGTCACTTTTTGGCAAAATATTGCATATTGGGGTACACCTTTTCACTGGATATGGGTTGACATGGATTATGGATAAAGTTCACATAAAAGAAAACCCGGTTTGCTGTCACATTGACAGCTTTTCACTTGTTTACCTATGTATCAATGAAACTAATGAAGGGCCCTCTATAATCGATCTGTAAACTGATTTCAAGGTATTCACCAGTAATATAGGTAAATGCACTTCTGATGATCCCTTTCTTGGCTGCATTAATAAACTTGTATATAAAATATGCACAGGTAATTGTAAAATCTGAAATTCAATATGCATTGAATCTTAATACATTGTTATTTCAGAACAAGTACTTTGATTCTGGAGAGTACAATATGACAAGGGCAAAAATGAGAGGATCAAAGTTACCGCCTGCAGCGCAGGAAAACATGATCCTTCAGGAGCCCCCAGGAGATGCCATCCCCACCCCAGAGGCCATAGCCACAATTAGGAAACCTTCCCTTCAACAGAGCAAGCTGGCAGAGCATTCATGAAGAAGAATTAAATGGATATTTTTGTATAATTTCAATAGTGCTTCTCACCTACCATCTATAGTCAAATTATACTTGTCATGTAATTATCACATGGAAGATTATTCATCATTGAAAAACGAAGGCATTTTCCGTCTGTATTGCAAAATTTTCAACGTATTGGGTATATAACAAAACAAGAATATGATTGGTATATTTTAGACACTTTGTCTTAATTGAATTTTTTCATTTTGTCTGTGATCAGTGTGATGTGAAATTTAAGTGGTGAATATTTGTGCACTACATCATCATTGAATTTGATGTGTATATCAGACATCAATGACTTTTAAAATCTTCAGGAATGTTTGTTTTCTTACATGAAATTAGACTTGTGTTAAAACATTTCCATTGTTACATTCAGACGTTCATTTGTTGACAGAACATAAATGTTTAAATACATAGTATATTGTAAGTCAAATATATCTTGAGAGAGAGAGAGGGGGAAAGAGTGAGAGAGACATAGTGAGTGAGATTGTTTGTGCTTTGTTTTTCATTTTCTTCATGCACTATAGTATGATAGTTCCACAAACAATGGTCCCTTTAAATCGATAGTTTCTTCTATATGCTAGTTGTTCAGAATTCATTAAGATTTTATAAGAAAAATAGAAACAAATGCTTTTTAGCCAATGTAGGATTGCTCTATTGTGCTTAGCGGTTTACCTTTTTCATGTAAATTATCGTTATAATTTTGGCTTGGTAAGAAAATTTTTAATTCAATAAAACACTTTGTCCTTCTTCTTTTTTCAAAACATAAATTATGTATTTTTAAGTTTTGCATTATCAAAATATGTGGGGCAGTGTGGTTAACAAAGTTTATAAATGGTTTTTGGATTGAAAGCTTAAGCCTATTTTCAGGTAAACTTTCAACAAAGTGTACCATGTATTTATATATAATGTAAATAGATACATGTATTTTTTCTTTTTTAGATATGATCACCTCAGTCCAATATTGTTATAGTTTTGTTTAAAGATCAAGAAATAAAACAAGAGTTATGTTATATCTGTATTCTTTTTTTTTTTATGTGATCTTTGATATTGATGTGGATTAAAGTACATTCTACTTGAAATACTTTCACTGGTTTAGAATTTTCAAATTTTACAATATTTAAATTATTATTTAACCAAAAATTAGCTTTGGAGAGGTAAAAATTGTAAAGACTCCAGCGGGATTCGAACTCATGACTTACAGATTCGTAGTAAACCCTTTAATCCACTGCGCTATGCTGAAAGGTGACAATATTGGAAAAGAAACTACTTAAATAATTGCACTTCGTTTTGTTTATTTTGATAAACAATACGTCGCAACATGGAAGTGTCTCATACCACCTTTGATCAAAGTCAGCAATGTTTTTTGGTGTGTTTACTTACAGGATTCATTTAGTATTATTGTAGTTAACACTTTCCCCTCTCATTTGTTTAACAGACCTTGCCTTAAATTAAACTTCAAATGCTATGTATATAAACTGATCAATTGCAAAGACTGAAGATAGATTTAAAAGATATACTTGTATTAATATAAAAGACCATACTTATATACACTTTCACAATAAATGGTAACCGTATTTAGAGCAAATTGAAATAGTTTGGAATAGTATCGCAACCAAATCTTTGCCAGACTTTATAATTATCCATTTTTCCTAAAAGTGACCAGCAGTTACATGGCAAATCATCAATGTGAACCAAGTAATCATTGAAATGCAATGAAAAGTTTTGGAATATGTTAAGATTTTTACTTCAGTCTATTATCAGGTTTTGGTTATGAAACTGTTACAGATAGGAACAATTTTTAATGTAATACATGAAAATACAAATACTGTTCATCTGTAAATTTAATTTTATTCAGTCATATCTAATTAAACATCACGCAAATTTTTAAACAGGGAAGTAGTCATTGTTGTGCTTTGTTGTATACGAATGTTTGATAAGTTTGACCTAGATATTTTGTATGAACATTGTTGGGGGGGGGGGGGGGGTAGATGTCGTATAGTTCATAAACCGAAACGTCGAAGAGCGAGTTGTCTCGTGCTCTAATGTCACGTGATAGTTAAAATGGCCGATGAAAGAGAACCACCCCCATTTGGCGAAGACGAAAACCAAAAAGATGAAGACGACTTGTTTGCAGAAGCTAGTGAGGTATGTTTAGAGAATGCATTCTCGGAAAGCTTCGATTTGGGTTAGTTTGACGGGCTACAAACTCCAGATGGCTGTGTAAGACGGACGACATTTTGCCGGTTTGTTCTAATCTGGTCACTTGATTTTAAGCATATCAAAGATCCTCCTTTGAACCTTTTATTTGTTGTTTCGCTCGAAATAATTTTACTTACATGTGCTGAAGTGATTTAATTGAGTAAACTTTCAGTATTATATTTGTCGAATGATTAAACGGAGAGGTTACCAGATGTCACTTGTGAACACCCGCCCTCCTGAGTCATTAACATTGTATATTTAGTGTAAACAAAAAATGGATTGTCTACAAAATTTTGATGATAGATTAAAACCAATTAAAATTTTGACGTGATAGCAGGCCACTGTGACCATTGTTTAAAACACTCATTCAAAAGTCTCTGAGTAATAGATGAAATAATATAAGCAAACTTTGTAAAATTCCAACCTCAAAGTACAAGTAAAATGAAACTGAAATTAAATACCTATTTTGAAATTTTTACAGTATTAAATACAAAGTAATATTGAAATACTATAGGCAAATCATTACAATATTTATGAGAGCGATAAATAGAACAAACAGTTTCCTTAATGTACAAGTTGTATGTAAATAGATGTATTTTTATCTGAACAATGATATAATGGACTATATGCAGTATTATGCATTTCTCGTCCCCAAAATTAAAGTTTTACAAAGAGCTTTAAAAATTAAGTGAAAGATACTTAAAATCATATTGAAAATGAGTGTTATTCCAATGGTGGCATCTCAATGTAGAAATGACATGATGAAGATTTTCTCATTTTGATAAATTAATGTTTTGGAGCAGAATATGGGTGTTTTCAACTGGGAAACATTGAGCGCTTGCTTGCGTAAAGTACAATTTTTTAGTATGATGTGTACATAATTTATGAACAAAAACATATGTAAAAATTGTATTTGAGCAGACTTGTGCTCTTCCAATTGCAAAATATAAAGAAAGAAAAAACGATAAATGTGTGCAAAATTGTGAGAATTAGCTCATTTAGGTGACATCATAGATAAACAGCTAATAAATGTACAATGATGACTAATATCAAGATTAAAGTGATAGATAGCATCCTCTGTATAAAGATTTAATATGAAAAATTGATTTTTATGCGATAATGTTTAAAAATTAGTTAAAAGTAGGGGCATATATATGACCATAATATCAATTCATTTGAAATATTTTCCTTTCATCAAGAGAAAAAACCAAATGGAAATTTTTGATCGATGTCTACCATTAGTTATCACCTGATCCTAATGGGACATACATTTTTTTGGAATCAAAATTGCTAAGCAATCTATGTTTTTAAAATATACATGTACAGCAAAACTCGGTTATAACGAAGTCACTGGGACCTAAGAAATTACTTCATTATATCCGTAATTCGTTATAACCGTATAAGAAATTCATTAAATTTACATAGCTGGGGATCCAAGATGACTTCGCTATATCTGTAAATTCGCAATATCAGTGTTCATACTAAACGAGTTTTACTGTATTTTCATTCATGATTTATTATAGACAAATTAGATTTTAAAAGTTTTCATCGCAAAATTATGTAAATTTATTGAGTAAGACAATTCTAAAGGATATATGTCATAATCTCTTGCAGAGCCAAGAAAATGAAAGCACGCCAGAATCAGAACCTCAAAAAGTGCCAATAAAACCAGACGTTGATTTATTTGGAGGTACATGTATATTTTGTTCATTTGTCTCATTTGAAAGTTGCTTCAGTATTAAACTACTCTTGTATGAATAAATCCTCATGAGCATGCATTTAGTATTTCATGAGGAAAAAATGCTCTAAAATATGAATGCCTTAATATGGTACATGTATATCTAGAAAGTGGGTAGTTTGACCCAATTTATAATTATAGACTGATAAACATAAACTTTTCATGTAATACTATATATCTGGACAAGGTATACCTATTTAAATAGTAACATAAACTTTGATAAGTTTCAGGTTGTCATGTTAGACCCTAATCATTTATAGTGTTCTTTAAAGATTGATCTAATAATGTCTTTTTAATTATCAAAAACTCATTAAAACTTGATCTTTAACTTATCAACTTTGCTTATTTTGCATATTCACATCAGAGCATGGGTATCACTAGTGAGCATTGGCTCACAGATTTCTGATTTTATTTATACTATTGTTTATTTGTCTGATTTTCTTAAAATTAATATTTTTTTATATCCATTTTCCTACAGATGATGAAGGAGAAGATGTTGCGTTAGAATCAGATGAGGAACCCCCAAAGGAAGAGAGGGAAGACAAGAATGATATATTTGAGGACTCTAAGCCTGTGATGGCTCCAGAGCCTGTCATTACCCCTCCCGTCAAGGAGGAGACACCCAAATTACCAGTCACTCAAAGCTCAACCGCAGTGGAACCAAAAGTGACCAGCAGAAAAAGTACTGATGTAAGTACCAGTTGAAATGGAAAGGGATTAACATCTCATCATCCTTAAAGCAAAGTCGTACACCAACTACCTTATAGAAGAATTTGTCAAGCAGTGATATCAATTTCTCATGGGGTTTTTTTTTTTTATAGAAACACAGGTATATAAACATGCTGTAAAGGATTTCCTTTCTTTTCCTATTGGTAATTATCAATATTTAACAAGACTTGACTTGATTTTCTAGCCTCCTGAACCAGAGAACGAGTACACTATATCCATCAAAGTGGCAGAGCCTCACAAGGTGGGCGATGGAATGGGGGCCTACATGGTGTACAAAGTCATAACAAAGGTGGGTAGTTATACTTTACAATAGAACCATTTTAACAAGACCTTGAACTTTCAGTAGGGCATAGCTATCTATTTCTTGTGTCAAAACAGGTTAAAAATGATGCAGTTTCAAGTGAATTATGTACATATTGTGTAGTCTTAGCTCAGAAGCCAGACAATTCTTGTTGATTTCAAAGAGTCATGGCTGAGAGGCTAGCAATGAAATATACATGCCTACGTCACATTGCTGTTTGACACAACTACCCAAAAGCCAAGCTCTTGTTAAAATAGTTTTGATTTAAATGTGACATAGTGACATAAAACTCAGATAAGATGTTGTTGGAGATCTAGTTGTTACAGAAGATCATTTGTTAATTGCATCAGCATGTAAATGGAAACTAAATACAACTGAGCATTGTTTATCTCTCATTAAACTTTTATTGCCAAACATTTTATCTGGATTGATAAGCATCCTAATGAATGATTCATCATTGTTAATTTTGTTTACATTGTTTGAAAATATGGGTTGCATGAAATGTAAACGAATGTTGAAGTGATAGGACTACTGAAGCCAGGTTTACATACAGTAAAACATGCTTATGATGAAGTCCCAGGGACAGGCAATTTTACTTCAATATAAGCGTAATTCGTAAAAAGTTTACAAAATGTAATAAAGTCACGGGGAATGAAAATCACTTCGCTGTAAGCGTCAATTCATTATAAGTGTGTTCGCCATAACCATGTTTTACTGTACATAGGTTCAATGTACCATACTAGTATTTTATACATTGTATAGACAACCATCCCTGCATTTCGCCGAGCTGAGTTGTGTGTGACCAGGCGATTCAGTGATTTCTTGGGCCTCTACAGTAAACTCCATGAGAAGCACATCAAAACAGGAATCATTGTCCCCCCTGCTCCAGAGAAAAGTGTCTTAGGTAAGGTTATAAACAGGTGTGATGATACGTTTTCTATCAAGAGAGATTCTACCAGTCATTGTGTGCTACACTGTATACATAATAAGGCAGAGTTGTGGGATTTATTTGGAGAGATGTTATACACCATACAAACATTCCATATTTGTTAGGTATGACAAAAGTGAAAATGTCAAAAGAAGAATCTAATGCAGCTGATTTCATACAACGAAGAAGAGCAGCATTAGAAAGGTCAGATTGCAAAGATTTTTTTCTTTTACCCTTTGAACTGAAACTCTTGTACATATTGTAATGTTAAAATGAACCTGGAGTGACAGAATTTTTCATATTAGTGAAATACTTTTACATTTTGTTAAGTGAGGGCTGTAACAATAATCAATGAATGTTTTTCACAACAGGTACCTAAACAGAACAGCCACTCATCCAGTCTTGCAGATTGATCCAGATTTCCGAGAATTCTTGGAGAGAGATGGAGACCTTCCTAAAGCAACAAATACATCAGCCCTGAGTGGAGCAGGAGTGCTAAGACTCTTCCACAAAATGGGTGATGCCGTAGAAAAAATAGCCTTCAGAATGGATGAATCTGATGAGGTAGGCAGTTATTGACCAATCACGGGATTGCCTCTTGTTTCTGTCTGACCATTTTACATCATATCTTCATGTAAATTTTCTTTTTGTGGCCTCCTACTAGCACTGAACCACTAAATCATCTCTAAACATGCTAAAGGGTCTTACAGTGCAAGATTATCATTGAAATACATGAATTTGAAACATTTTTGTATTGCTTTAGTCCGACTGTAGTTATCTTTATTGATGTTAAAATCATGAGTAAACTCTCCTTTGAATATCCAAATTCCACTTGTTTACTTTGAAATGCATTGTAATTATATAGTGTTTCAAATTATGATTCATTCAAACTTTATTTATATGTTTTTTAAATAAATGCCTGGTTTTAAAACTGGTGACATTTTGCATAGCTGATGCTTTATTTCTGTTCAATACTTCCCGGAAATCAAAATCAGTGGGAGTATGAGGTAATGGCCAGGCTGGTACATGTACTGTTGATACCCCCTTGGTTTTATAAGGGAGTAACTAGTGTTTGTAGAATATCTGCTTACCTGAAAGCTACAGGCACCTGGCAATATTTTGTCTTGTACAGTGTATTTTGTTTATGTGTGATTAATCATCTTTTTTTGTGTATGAATTCAGTCATTTAGTCCTAATGGGGTATCTGTTATAACGATGTTGTAAATCCATGCTTCATTGTATTTTGTTAAAGAAAACCCATTTCCTTTCTCATAATCATTCATTCTCTTATTTTTCTCACCCGCTGTGTTTTTTGCTGCTGCACAGTTTGTTTATAATTGAACTATTTAGAAGTTTAATTGTATCAAATATAAACGTATAATGATAATTATCTGACATATTTTTATTGCTCTACAAATGTTTTTTATAAGTAAATTCTTCTGCCACTTGATATACATGTTGTGTATCCTGTTTTGTTAATGAATGTGTTGTTGATAAGGTATTACACTTTTGCTGTGCTTTGTTTCAGTGGTTTGAAGAGAAACAGAACCAGGTGGAGAGCCTGGAGACCCACCTGAGGCGGCTCCACACCAGCATGGAGACCCTAACCCAGCACAGGAGAGGTGATTCGCCCATTCTTTTCTTGATATTGTTGTTTGCAAAGGAGTTTTCTAGAAATTTAAGAAGGCTAGATAGTTAACAAACCCTTCAGGTCTGTATTAAAATTATAAATATGACTTTTCAATCCGTAACTATTATCTAGTAAAGAAAAAGTTCTAATAGTTAAGCTGAAAATTGTAAATATTTTTCTTTACATTTATCTCTATACAAAGGTCTGCTTTTGAAGAAGACAAAAACAGTCTAAAAATGGCCACAGCCATCCAGCCCTTTTAATGAGAAGGTGATGAATTTTTTATATGTGATAATTCTAAATTCTAATGCTAATTGTCTTCCAGAATTGAGCAGTATGACGGCTTTGTTTGCCAAGAGTGCTGCCATGCTCGGGACAGCAGAGGAGCACACGGCTCTGTCTCGAGCTCTCTCACAGCTTGCCGAGACTGAGGAACGCATAGAGACCGTTCACGCCGACCAATCAGATCACGACTTCTTCATCATGGCTGAGCTGTGCAAAGACTACGTGGCACTGTTGGGAGCTGTAAAGGTTGGTCTTTTTCCTATTTCCTGTCCAGCACCCTGTTTGTTTCATTGGTCGTTGATTAACATTTTTTGATAAATGATTTACACACAACAAACTTTTAATTGTGATGTCTTTTAGGAAGTGTTTCACGAGCGAGTGAAATCTTACAAATCTTGGAAGGAGGCGGAGGCAACTCTGACCAAAAAACGAGAAAATAAAGTCAAACTAGAACTAGCACGCAAAATGGACAAAATTCCTCAAGCTGAAGATGAGATTTCAGAGGTATTGATTTATTTGCACTTTAATATCTCTCTCATGTATGTTTTTTTGAAAGTCAAATCTATATATCTTGCATGTTCATTTTTATCTTAAACGTAAAATTTCTGTTCAGTGGGTGAATAAAGTGGAAAAAGGGAAGGACGATTTTGAGAAAATTTCCAAAGCCATCAGGAAGGAGGTTGCCAGATTTGATAAATATAGAGTGGAAGATTTCAAAGACAGTGTTGTAAATTATCTGGAGCAGCTAATGGAGAACCAAAAAAGGGTACGCTTTTTTATCTTGCTATTGCTTCTGTACCATTTAGTTCATTTTGCATTGTCCTTTTCTGATGCAAATAATATTTTAAATCTGTTAAGGAAGGCAATTGTAGAATAATATTAAAATGATCATTTTTTATTACTGTGTTAACTGTGTTATAATTCAAATTATTGGGGAACAAGTTTTGTGAACTGTCAATGATTTACAATTTCCCTGTAATGTTTTTTCTTGGATTTGCTTAAAAATATAATGAAAAAAGACTCATCATTCATCAGGATGTTAATACATGGGTGAGTGGTGCCCACGAATTCCAAATAAATTGAACCCAAACAGATTCTAAAGATTCAAAATAACATGTAAATATATAACAACTGACTGATATGTCTTGTTTTTCAGATAATGAAGTGTTGGGAGGCGTTCTTACCGGAAGCCAAGGCCATTGCTTAGATTTAGTGGATACCGGACTATTTAACTTCTATTATATTTGAAATGCTTGATGTTGCAACTGAGATTACATGAATAGGAAGTTTGTGCAGTACAGGCTGGTAACTGTTAGATGAGATAGATGGACTGCTATGTGCAATAAGACCACACTGGACTGACAGAGTGCCTCTCTGTTTGATACTGATTGGTGACCATACTACATACATTCCACTGGTCATTGACAGGCAGTGGCTTACTTTGTTCTATAAAAACAAATTTTATGTACAATAAATTATTATATACTGGTTTTGTTATGGTTTAATTAATGGACAAATCAGTGTTTAGTTCAGGAATAAGGAATTGTTCTTTGAGTGTTAGTCGGTGATCAAATACGGTCAGGGGTTATCAAATCCAATAAAGCCCTGTAGATTTAATCACACCCGAACCTTTTCGATCAGCTCGTGATATTTAAAGATCAATTCTTATTACTTATATTTATATAATTTTCAGTAATTGTACGATTAACTAGACTCTTGTTGCAAAAGCAACAAAAAGGTCTTCCGTTTTGATATACATTAATCAATTTAACCGTAGACATTGCTTCTCTTACATAGAGAAAATAGTTGATATGATAATTATTGTGAAATATATATCCAAACGTTGCTTCCATGTAAAACAACAAGATTGAAAACGAAATCAATTTTTGAAGTACTCTCTGTGACGACCGGAAGTAAAGCCGAACTAAACAAAACAGGTTAAACATTTGTACAATCATAAGTTAATCTTTCCTCAAAGTTTTGTTGTTAGCAAGTCTGAAATCTCTTTGAAACAATAGTTTTTGTCTGGAGACAGGAAACGGACGAACGGAAGTGATGAATAAAAAAGTAGTAATTTTCGTACATTTGCTTAGTGTACATAACTGTTTATCAGGCAAGATGAAACACCCAAGAAATTCAGTTAAACTTGCTAAAACATGATTTATTTGAATCCTACCGGTGAAAACAGTTGACAAAATAAAACCCGCTAAACATATCATCAATCAAATGTCTATCATTCATGAAAGCTTTGTGTCTCAATCACTTACAGTGACAAAAATCTTGCAGGCATAAAATTACATAGAGATATTTGAGATATCACCGGACGTAACAGTTATTTGAAAATTTAACATTATAAAGATGACACATCTAAGATTGTATACTGATATATTCATTCCATCTAAAAGGAAAAAATAAAGAAAAAACAATTTTTGTAGTGCTTCCGGTGACGACCGGAAGTTACGCCGAACAAATTAAAATAGTTTTAAAACATGTACTTATATAGGTCTATCATCCTACAAAGTTTGATTGTTCAAGTCGACACCGTTTATGAGATCTCGTCGAAATAAGGTTTTCCGTCTCGGGACAGGAAACGGACAAACGGAAGTGCTCAATGTAAATTGTATTAAATATTTCTTGTATACTTGCCTTTTGTACATTATTGTTCATCGAGC
Source organism: Magallana gigas (assembly GCF_963853765.1). Lineage (NCBI taxonomy): Eukaryota > Metazoa > Mollusca > Bivalvia > Ostreida > Ostreidae > Magallana > Magallana gigas. The sequence goes on along the minus strand of NC_088858.1, from coordinate 50,282,719 downwards.
TCACTATAAATATCAAAGGAAAACAGTTAAACTGATAAAGGGTTCGATTTGTTTGAACTCTTTTTGTGTGGACCAGAAGTGACGGAAGACAAAATGAAACCGGTTAAACACATCCTCAATCAAATGTCTATCATCAATGAAAGTCTTGTGATTTGATCACTTATAGTCTCTGATATCTCGTTTGTACAAAATATGTTTCAAAAAAGCTACCTGAGATATTTGAGATATCTCACCGGAAGTAGATTTTTTTTGTTGATATAACATCGCAAAGATTACTTTTGTGTAGATTTATGCTTAAATATTTATTCTTTTGAAAGGAATTTAATGCTTAAAAGTAGTTAATTTTGAAGCACTTCCGGTGACGACCGGAAGTTACGTCGAACAAAACAGAATAGTGTACACACATGTACATACATAGGTCTATCATCCCACAAAGTTTTATTGTTCAAGTCATCACCGTTTTTGAGATCTCATCAAAATAAGGTTTTTTGTCTCGGGACAGGAAACGGACAAACGGAAGTGCTCAATGTAAATTGTATTAAATATTTCTTGTATACTTGCCGTTTGCATTTTATTGTTCATCGAACACACTACAGATATCAAAGACAAAAAGTTAAACTGATGAACAGTTCGATTTGTTTAAACTCTTCCTGTGTGGACCAGAAGTGACGGAAGACAAAATGAAACCGGTTAAACACATCCTCAATCAAATGTCTATCACCAATGAAAGTCTTGTGATTTGATCACTTATAGTCTCTGATATCTCGTTTGTACAAAATATGTTTCAAAAAAGCTACCTGAGATATTTGAGATATCTCACCGGAAGTAGAATTTTTTTGTTGATATAACATCGCAAAGATTACTTTTGTGTAGATTTATGCTTAAATATTTATTCTATTGAAAAGAAATTTAATGCGTAAAAGTAGTTAATTTTGAAGTACTTCCGATGACGACCGGAAGTTACGACAAACAAAACAAAATAATTTAAACACATCTACAACTATAGGTCTATCATCCCTCAAAGTTTGGAGGTTCAAATCTTTATCGTTTCTGAGATCTCGAATGTACAAGCTTTTTCAACGCGGGACAGGAAACGGACGACCGGAAATGAGTTTTGAAAAAATGAAAAAAACAACTGGAGATATTATCATTTTCTATCAGTCCTGAAAATTTCAAGAAAATCTATCCAGCCATCTCTGAGAAATCCTGTGGACAAAAAAAGGGAAAAAAAATAATAATAACTAGACTCTTGTTGCTATAGCAACAAAAAGGTCTTCCGTTCCTCATGTATTAATCTGCACAAAAAAATCTAGTTATCTTGTAAACAGAAAATGGATATAATATGTACATTTTGTCTTTCCTCAAAGTTTGGATGTTAATGTTTTTGTTAGTTATAATATCTCGTTGAAAAAAGGTTTTTGTCTCGGGACTAGAAACGAACAAACGAAAGTTCTTTAAGAAATGGAAAGTAGATATTTTATTACATTTACCTACGGTACATAACTGTTTACACATTGAGTAAAATGATTAAAAAAATCTAACGTTATAAAAAACTTCTTTTGACTGAACGTTTCGAGTGAGAACGGGAAGTGACGTACGACCAAATGAAACCCGTTAAACACATGTTCAATCAATGTCCATTATCTATATAATTTTTATGTATTGATCTATCACAGTTTCTGAGATGTTGTAGGTACTTTGTTTTTTTTTTTTTAAAACGAGGCTATCTGAGATATTTGAGATGTCTCACAGGAAGTAGAACTTGTTTTTACTATGTGTAGATGACCTTTTGTATTTATATAGCGAAATTAAATGTCAATTCCCTGCTAAAAAACCAAAATATTTTAAAAATCAAAATTGGGTGTACTTCCTGTGACGACCGGAAGTTACGCCGGATAAAACATAATAGTGTATACACATTTACATTCATAGGTCTATCTTCCCACAAAGTTTGGATGTTCAAGTCGTTACCGTTTTGAGATCTCGTTGAAATAAGGATATTTGTCTCGGGACAAGAAACGGGCAAACGGAAGTGCTAAATGTAAATTGTATTGAATATTTCTTGTATACTTGCCTTTTGTTCATTATTTTTCATTTATCAAACTAAAAATATCAAAGGAAAACAGTTAAACTGATAAACAGCTCGATTTGTTTGAACTCTTCCGGTGTGGACTGGAAGTAATGAAAGACAAAATGAAACCGGTTGAACACATCTTCAATAAAATGTCTATCATCTATGAAAGTTTCGTGTCTTGATCACTTGTAGTTTCTGAGATTTCGCGGGCACAAATTGTGTTTTAAAAAAGCTACCTGAGATGATTGAGATATCTCACCGGATGTAGAATTTTTTGTAGATTTAACATCGCATAGATAACTTATGTATATATTTATACCAGGCTTGGGGTAATGCTAAATGTAATGGTAATGCATTACAATGCATTACATGTTTTCAAAGTAATGCTAGTAATGTGTAATGCCACAAAATTAGCATTACAAGTAATGGTAATGTAATTCATTACTTTCCAAAATCTAGTGTAATGCTGGCATTACATGGCATTACTTTGCATTACTATGCTTATTTATGCATGTTCATTTTAAAAATGTGATGAATAAATGAATAGTTAAAATTGAATTTGATTAAATTTATTCTTAAAGAAGAAAAAAATAATTCTTGAGATAAAAAATGTTTTAATTGTATTATTAAAAAAGATTTTTAAAAATTCATTTTTGAATTGTAAATACATGTATTACTAAATATAACAGCACAATTTCATATCATTTTTAAGAGTGTTGTTATTAAGAGTTTTTAATCATTTAAACAATTTACTCTTTATACTATTAGTTTGCACTTCAATAAGAAATGTGTCAACAACACACTATGCCCCCTGGATAATCTAAGTATCAAAACAATCTATTGTTATAAGAAGTGCTAAACACCCCAATCCCCTTCCCTTCGCTATGTCCCAATAGAATAGGAGACAGACATGCACCTTTAAAAGCAAAATGAATGCACTGTCCATCCATAATGAAAATCAATATCACTTCCAATATTATAACCCATTTGAAAATTATTTTACTTACTACTTCTCTCTCTCTCTCTCTCTCTCTCTCTCTCTCTCTCTCTCTCTCTCTCTCTCTCTCTCTCTCTCTCTCTCTCTCTCTCTCTCTCTCTTCTCTCTCTCTCTCTCTCTCTCTCTCTCTCTCTTATTAAGTACACTGTACATTAGTTTGGACTGATAGAAAACACAAGATTCATGCATTTTTTCTATTATTGCACGTAATATATCCTAAGATATTACGCAGCTTCGACTGCTTCTGTAAAACATTTATATAGTATAGCTGGGAAGATTTTCAACTAACAGGATGCAGTTAAAAGATGAACCCTTTAAAACTTTGATCATAAAAGTGCAACAGCAATCTTTTGTCTTAAAGTGTCCTCAGTAGAAAGAAATTCTATTAAAATACCATATCTTAAATTAAGAAATATAACTGCGGAAAACCTAAATTATAAAGATTTGTGTAATCTGGGGAAATATCTCTATTTAGCTTTTGATAAACGCAACATTATTCCATAAATTGTTTTTTTGTTATGCATGTAATTCTGTGTCTCCATTTCGTATCCTACATTGTATCATGCCAAATGTCTATAAATATCATTTTACTTATGTAATATGTTGTTCATAATGCCACAAGATGATTATATATTGAGCAAATGAAGAATGACTCTTGTATATATAGTCATTGAATTTGAACCTGATACTGAGCATGAACCTGTAGATATGTTAAAGAGTGTTTTATATTTGAAACATTTGCAAAAACTCTTTATTAGCTTTACTTTTTTAAAACAAAGTAATGGTAATGGTAATGCATTACTTTACTCATGTAATGGTAATGTAATGCATTACTTCAAGAAAATCAAGTAATGGTAATGGTAATTTAATGCCAAAATTCATGAAGTAATGGTAATGTAATGCATTACTTTACAATGTAATTCGCCCCAAGCCTGATTTATACTTATATATTTAATTTATGGAAAATGAATTTAATGCGTAATATAACTATTTTTGAAGTGCTTCCGGTGACAACCGGAAGTTACGACGAACAAAACAAAAGTGTTTAAACACATCTACATACAAAGGTCTATCATCGTACAAAGTTTGGTTGTTCAAGTCCTTACCATTCTTGAGATCTCGAGGTGACAAGCTTTTTCGTCGAGGGACAGGAAACGGACGACCGGAAATGAATTTTGAAAAAATAAAAAAATTCTTCCTAGACTTTATCATTCCCTATTATTCCTGAAAATTTCAAATAAATATCTCTAGGCATCTCTGAGAAAAACGTGGAAAAAAATAAGAATAACAAGACACGATCTCATTGCGAGCAACGAGGAGGTCTTCCGTCCGATTTTTAGAAGAGGAAATGACCTTGCCTTTTATCTTCATCAACGAAACATATCAGGAAATGCAGATGTGATCTTTAAGAGCGATGGATGAAGAATTATACACCCCGTTGGATCCCTAATTGAAGGACCAGCCCCATTTTATTTCATATTAAGTAAGAGGTCTTTTGACCTAATAACACGTCTAATAACCTGTAATAAAAAGAAACCGAAGAAAAAAAAAGAGGGTCTTCCTTTGTAAACGGAAGACCCTAATAACAATAAGAATAGAAGGGTCTTCCGCTGAAGACGGAAGACCCTAATAATAAAAGAGTGTTTTTGTCTAAATCTTAATTGAAGAGTGTTTTTCAACTTGAACTTCAGTCCAACAACCCTTTTATGTTGAATATTTTAGTTAGAAAAGTAAATAAAAAGGAGAGAAAGAAATAGAGAGAAAGAACAAATCTTGGCTCCGGCGAGATTAGAACACACAGCCTTTGCAATCGCAGCTTCTCGGGCCTTTCCGGCAAGCTCGGAAAAACACCTCGAATGTATTACCTAGGCGTCCATGACAACCCCCTTTTTGTAAAACTTGAAATAAATAGAACACATTTTACAATCTAGCCGATACTTATTTTAATGGGGAGCAACTCCATTTTGTATAAAATTCTAACATCCGGTGATGTTAATACATTCGAGGTGTTTTTCCGAGCTTGCCGGAAGGCCCGAGAAGTTGCGATTGACAGCCTTTGCAGATGCCTCAAAACATGGCTGACGCGAAATAATTCCCGAATTTGTCTTTGCATTTGGGGCGTTTCCCCCCGGAGAAGAGCTGAGTTTTTGTATGAGATGAAAAACAACGTGTAAGATGTCTGACTATTCAGGTTTGGTAACAGTGCGAGGTCATTTAAAATATTGACGCGTTTTTGTGTCTGGAGGGGGGGGGTGAAAAGACCTGCGCTTGATTTTCGTCGTAAATAAATCGAAAATAGAATTTTGTGTGGATCTCGGATTTGGTCATTACATGTAGTACAGTAATCTAGAATTGAACAAGGTTGAAAATAAAGGTTCAAGATGAAAGATCCAGTAAAATCAGGCCAGAAAAACTAAATGATTTTGTGAATAGGAGGGGGGGGGGGGTCGGTGCGTGTACTGTTTAAGTTTAAACTTCCCGGTATAGGCAATAAGCGCCGTTAAATCTCAGGAATTTCGTCTTGATTGTTCAATCCGCTGCATATTTGGCAGACAATAAGAATGGTGTCCGAGGTTTATTTTCACGAATTTTCATTAGGATTGAGTGAAGGGCTTCGGAGTTATGATTTTTTTACAGTACATGTCAATCACGACAATTGAAACTCAAATGCCAAAAACTTCATAACTCTGTTAATAATGAACGAATTGGTCTGGTAATTAGTACAGTAATCTAGAATGGTACTTAGTTAAAATTAAAGGCCCAAGATCAAAGATCAAGGAAAATCGGGCCAGAAAAACTAAATGATTTTATGAAATGGGGGGGGGGGGGAGGTCGGTCGGTGACTTCTATATTAAACGCAGAATATTAAATTCTAAATATCACAAATTACACATTTTCTAAACAAAATACATATGTTAGAACAATGTATAAGCTTTGTTTGAAAGATGTAACTATTGATTTTTTAACATCTGTTTATCTTAGACTCAAACACTCATAAACGGCTGGTCAATTTCCAAACCTTATCGCAGTCACCCGTTCGTTTGTATAGTTACGTGTATAAATTTTGGAGGTTTTTCTTCAGGCAGCAGATTTGTATCAGTATATAGACATGCACAAAAAAAGGAAAAAGTCCACCATCTTTAAAAATGATTTTTTAGCGTTGACTTCCAATCAGTATGAAGACAATCATTAAACAATAAATTTCAAATTATTTGAATCCATAGACATTATCCCGTAACTTGAAATAAATACATGTATATTTTTTGGACGCCAATGTACATTTAGCCTCTATCCAATGTACTGCATGTTACCAGTACTAGTTCTTATTTAAATGCTAAAACATTTGTACTTGAGAGAGAGAGAGAGAGAGAGAGAGAGAGAGAGAGAGAGAGAGAGATTGATTTTCTAGTTTTTTTTATAGTGTTTAGGGAATCAGTATATTAGCAACGTATGTCAATAAACACATTTATATACATGCATGTGTGTATCTATACATGTATATGTGAATAAATACTAATCAGTACTCCTTTTTAGGCCATGTTGAATACTTACTTAAACGTGGGTGCATTGCTAAATATTGTGTGTGTCATTGAGATGGCGGCATTTCTTTGATGCCGGCAAAGCGACCCAGCGTACTGCAGGGGTACTTTGGCGGCATGTCTTTGATGCCTGCGATGCGACGAGCATTTGAATTTAGCGAACTGTTGACAGAAACTAGCTATCTATTTGTAATGGAAAAAGCCGCTATTATTTTGTATATATAATAAATATAAAACGGAAAACATTAAAATCCATCATTTTAAAGATAAAATCATTAAACAAAACAAAATTATGAAAAAAAAACAACATTCGGCATGTCTTTGATACCGGCAATGCGACGAGCGTCTAAATTTAGAGAGCTGCTGACAGAAAAGAGTTTAATATTTATACTGAAAAAAGCGGCTATTATTTTTAATTATGACAAAAAAAACCCCGAAAAACATTCAAATCCACCATTTTAAAGACGAAATCATTAATCAAAACACAAATAAGAGAGAAAAAACATTCGGCACTCAAGGACTGAACCCGGGTCGTCTGGGCACAAATCCAACACTCTAACGACTGAGCTACGCGGACCTTCGCTTCAGGATTTTGGGTTCCAAAATCTCAAGAATGCGTGGATCGATTTTAAAACGGATTTAATATTTAGAAGTTTTGAGTGCGTCTCTATCGAATAAAATAATAAAAAAATTCAAATCCCAAAAATTGAAAAATTCAGGTTTTTCATTTCCTTCCGGTGACGACCGGAAGTGACGGCGGACATTCGGATATGCGTAGTACACTGCGGCTGGACACTTTCTATCATCCCTGAAAATTTAAAAGTTCTATCTTAAATACTTTTGGAGAAAACTCGTGAACAAGCAAAAACATAAAATCTTTATTATCTCGGGACCGGAAGTGACGACCAAAAAAATCCCACGTATTTTTCTTACAAATTTTGTCATAAACAAGGTCTGAAAGTTTTATAAAAATCGGCTGAAGCGTTTTTGAGAAAACGTGGGAGAAAAAAAAAAGAATAATAACTAGACACGATCTCGTTGCGAGCAACGAGGAGGTCTTCCGTCCGATTTTTAGAAGAGGAAATGACCTTGCCTTTTATCTTCATCAACGAAACATATCAGGAAATGCAGATGTGATCTAAAAGAGCGATGGATGAAGGATTATACACCTGTAGGATCCTTAATTTTAAGGACCAGTCCCAATTTATTTCATATTAAATAAGAGGTCTTTTGACCTAATAACAGGTCTAATAACCTGTAATAAAAAGAAACCGAAGAAAAAAAGAGGGCCTTCCTTTGTAAACGGAAGACCCTAATAACAATAAGAATAGAAGGGTCTTCCGCTGAAGACGGAAGACCCTAATAATAAAAGACTGTATTTGTCTAAATCTTAATTGAAGAGTGTTTTTCAACTTGTACTACAGTCCAACAACCCTTTTATGTTGATTATTTTAGTTAGAAAATTAAATAAAAAGCAGAGAAAGAAATAGAGAGAAAGAACAAATCTTGGCTCCGGCGAGATTAGAACACACAGCCTTTGCAGTTGTCTCAAAACCTGGCTGACGCGAAATAATTCCCGAATTTGTGTTTGAATTTGGGGCGTTTCCGCCCGGGAGAAGAGCTGAGTTTTTGTATGAGATGAAAAACAAAGTGTAAGATGTCTGACTATTTAGGTTTGGTAACAGTGCGAGGTCATTTGAAATATTGACGCGTGTTTTTGTCTGGAGGGGGGTGAAAAGACCCGAGCTTGATTTTCGTCGTAAATAAATCGAAAATAGAATTTTGAGGTGTGGATCTCGGGTTCGTGTAACAACTATTAGGGGAAGTCCTAAAACAATGACTGATGCAGTTTACCCATGTATTTCAGTGTTGAGAATTTTTTTTCGTGTCGTTTACTATTATGTTTGACTGTTTCATTTCAGCAGGATTGATATAATCTTTATAAATGTAGAAATAACGAAATCAGTAACACGTAAATTTATTCGGTAAAAATTTGATGCAGTAATTTCCACAGTTCTAACATTCATAAGTAGTTCACACGCTATCGTAGATTCAGACTAAACGGAAAAAAAGAAATATACATGCAACAGAAATATTACGTGGCTGCACAGGGGCCAAGCCCATTTCAACATTAATTTCAATGAAACCATACATAAAGAAAGAGGTCGAACTCTGACCCAGATAGAAAACTATCAGCTCGCTTCAAAATCCTAAAAAATCAATTAATCTTTAAAACACTCGCAACGTGCATGTATTTTTCATAAAAGTAATGTCTGAGATACACTCCTGCCGAATTTTAAGTTGATGGGTCTTACAATAGGGGAGATATACGCATTATTCTCTCGAAGTCGCCAGTTTATTTTTACTCGGACATTTACCGGTCCAGAGCTCACGATGGGATTTTGCCTATGACAACAGCAGTATTGCAACAAGTCGAGAAACATTTGCAATAATCTTTTAAAATCTTACACCAAACGTAATTTATGGATTTACTTTTTACTTTTAAAGTTTTCAGAAATAAAATATATAAAATGCCATAACATTTACATGCTAAACACTACATATGTATGATGAGAGAGAGAGAGAGAGAGAGAGAGAGAGAGAGAGAGAGAGAGAGAGAGAGAGAGATTAATCAGAAATCGATTTGATCAGAGACATAAATAACATTTACGTCTCTGATTTGATAAAGAAATTTATAATTGTTTTATCTGCTTTTTCATATGTATTATATTTCTTTTTGTCTCAAGTTTTTCTTTGCCGACAATAACTGCATAATAAAAAATTCTGGTAAGTCAGCAAATAAAATAACCTACATCATTAGAAATATAGTATGATTATTTATTCCCCATTTTCCCGAATCCAAACGATACCCAAGTGTTATGTCTAAATGACCAATGTTAAGCATTCAGTTGATAATAAAAATCGGGTTTTTTTTAATCCCAGACAGTCAATAGATTTGTTATTAAATCATTGAACAGTGAATTTCAAAAAATAACATCCGTAGACAATATCCCGTAACTAGAAAAAAATACGTATTTACTTTTTTTGACGTCAAATGTACATTAGCCTCTAGCCTCATTACTCCATGTTACCTGTAGTAGATCTTTTAGAGAGAGAGAGAGAGAGAGAGAGAGAGAGAGAGAGAGAGAGAGAGAGAGAGATTTTAGTGTTCAGGAATTCAATATAAACGCAACATTTGTCAATAAACGCATGTATACATGCATACATGTACATATCTAAATGTTTGAATAAATACAAAACAACCTTTCTTTTTAAGCTATGTAAAATACTAAAAACGTTGGTGCATTGCTAAATGTTGTGTGTATACAATCATTGAAATGGCGGCATTTCTTTGATGCCGGCAAAGCGATCCAGTGAACTCTAATGCGGTCGAACTGCAGGGGTGTTTCGGCGGCATGTCTTTGATGCCGGCAATGCGACAATCGTCCGAATTTAGCGAGCAGTTGACAGAAAAGAGCTCTATATTTGTACTGAAAAAAAGCCGCTATTATTTTTATTTATGACAAAAAGAAAACGGAAAACATTCAAATCCATCATTATAAAGATAAAATCGTTAAACAAAACACAGTTAAGCAAGAACAAATAATCGGCACTCGGGGAATGAACCCGGGTCGCCTGGACACAAGTCCACCACTCTAACGACTGAGCTACGCGGACTCTCGCTTCAGAACTTTGGAGCCCAAAATCTCGAGAATGCATAAATCGATTTTAAAACAGATTTCATATTCAGAGGTTTTTAGAGTGTCTCTATCGAATAGTAACATAAAAAAAATTCAAGTTCAAAAAATTGAAAAATTAAGGTTTTTCATTTCCTTCCGCTGACGATCGGAAGTGACGGCAGACGTTCGGATATGCGTAGTACACTGCGGCCGTTCACTCTCTACGATCTCTGAAAATTTAAAAGTTCTATCTTAAATACTTTTGGAGAAAACTCGTGAACAAGCAAAAACATAAAATCTTTAATATCTCGGGACTGGAAGTGACGACCAAAAAAATCCCATGTACTTTTCTTACAAATGTTGTCATAAACAAGATCTAAAATTTTTATTAAAATCGACTGAAGCGTTTTCGAGAAAACGTGGGAGAAAAAAAAAAAGAATAATAACTAGACACGATCTCGTTGCGAGCAACGAGGAGGTCTTCCGTCCGCTGAAGACGGAAGACCCTAATAATAAAACACTGTTTTTGTCTAAATCTTAATTAAAGAGTGTTTTCCAACTTGTACTACAGTCAAACACCCTTTTATGTTGAATATTTTAGTTAGAAAATTAGACAAAAAGGAGAGAAAAAATAGAGAGAAAGAACAAATCTTGGCTCCGGCGAGATTAGAACACACAGCCTTTGCAGATGTCTCAAAACATGGCTGACGCAACTAATTCCCGAATTTGTCTTTGAATGTGGGGCGTTTCCGCCCGGGAGAGGAGCTGAGTTTTTGTATGAGATGAATAACAACGTGTAAGATGTCTGACTATTCAGGTTTGGTAACAGTGCGAGGTCATTTGAAATATTGATGCTTGTTTGTGTCTGGAGGGGGGTGAAAAGACCCGAGCTTGATTTTCGTCGTAAATAAATCGAAAATAGAATTTTGAGGTGTGAATCTCGGATTCGGTTAACAAGAATTAGGGCAAATCCTAAAACAATGACTGATGCATTTTACCCATGTATTTCAGTATTGAGAATTTTTTTTGTGACGTTTACTATTATGTTTGACTGTTTTATTTCAACAGGATTGATACAATCTTTATAAATGTAGAAATAACGAAATCAGTAACACGTAAATTTTTTCGGTAAAAATTTGATGACAGTAATTTCCACAGTTCTAACATTCATAAGTAGTTCACACGCTATCGTAGATACAGACAAAATGGAAAACAAGAAATATACATGCAACAGAAATATTACGCGGCTGCTTACATCCCTTGTACTGTGTAAATTTTAAGTCCCCGTACAGGCTATACTGGCCGTTTGATCTCAGGAATTTCTTCTTAATTGTTCAATCTGCTGCATATTTGGCAGACAATAAGAATGGGGTCCGAGATACATTTACACAAAATTTCATTAGGATTGAGTAAGGGGCTCGGGAGTTAGAATTTTTTTCTACAGTACTTGTCAACTACGCCAATCGAAACTTAAATGTCCAAAAAATCATAACTCTCTTAAAAATGAACGAATAGGTCTGGTCATTAGAACAGTTATCTAGAATTGAACTAGGTTGAAAATAAAGGTTCAAGATGAAAGATCCAGTAAAATCAGGCCAGAAAAACTAAATGATTTTGTGAAGAGGAAGGAGGGGGGGGGGGGGTCGGTGCGTGTACTGTGTAAATTTAATTTTTTGCAAAAGGCGTCGTTTAATCTCAGGAATTTCGTCTTAATTCTTCAATCCGCTGCATATTTAAAAGACGATAAGAATGTGGTCCGAGGTTCATTTTCACGAATTTTCATTAGGATTGAGTGAAGGGATTGGAAGTTAGAATTTTTTTTTACAGTACATGTCAAACACGACAATTGAAACTCAAATGCCAAAAGCTTCATAACTCTGTTATTAATACAAGTAAAATCGGGCCAGAAAAATTAAATGATTTTATGAATTGGGAGGGGGGGGGGGTCGGTCGGTCGGTGACTTCTATATTAAACGTAGATTATTAAATTCTAAATATCACATTTTACACATGTACAATTTCTAAATAAAATAAATATGTTAGAACAATGTATAAGCGTTGTTTGAAAGATGTAACTATTGATTTTTTTTTTTTACATCTGTTTATTCTTAGGCTCAAACACTCATAAACGGGTGGTCAATTTTCAAACCTTGTCGCAGTCACCCGTTCGTTTGTATAGTTACGTGTATAAACTTCGGTGGTTTTTCTTAATCCCAGACAGGCAACAGATTTGTATGCACAAAAAAGGAAAAAGTACACCATCTTTAATAAAAATGACTTTTTAGCGTTGCCTTCCAATCAGTAAGAAGACAATCATTAAACAATGAATTTCAAATTATTTGAATCCATAGACATTATCTCGTAACTTAAAATAAATACATGTATAATTTTTGTACGCAATGTACATTTAGCCTCTATCCAATTTACTGCATGTTACTTGTATTAGTTCTTATTCAAATGCTAAAACAGTTGTACTTTAGAGAGAGAGAGAGAGAGAGAGAGAGAGAGAGAGAGAGAGAGAGAGAGAGAGAGAGAGAGAGAGAGAGATTTCATAGTGTTTTATAGTCTTCAGGAAATCAATATATAAGCAACCTATGTCAATAAACGCATGTATTCATGCATGCGTTTATCTATATAATTATGTAAATAAATACTAATCAGTCCTCATTTTAAAGCCATGTAGAATAACGTTTGTGCATTGTTAAGTAAATGTTGAGTGCATACAGTCAAAGTGATGGCGGCATTTCTTTGATGCCGGCAAAGCGACCCAGTGAACTCTAATACAGTCGTACTGCAAGGGAGCTTCGGCGGCATGTCTTTGATGCTGGCGATGCGACGAGCGTCTGAATTAAGCCAACTGCTGACAGAAACGAGCTCTATATCTGTACTAAAAAAGCTGTTATCTTTATTTATTATAAAAATAAAACGGAAAACAATAAAACCATCATTTCAAAGATAAAATCATTGAACAAAACAAAATTAGGGAAGAAATATAATCGGCACTTGGGGACGGAACCCGGGTCGCCTGGGCACCAGTCCACCACTCTAACGACTGAGCTACGCGGACCCTCGCTTCAGAACTTTTGAGCACAAAATCTCGGGAATGCGTGGATCGATTTAAAAACGAATTTCATATTCTGAAGTGTTTTAAGTGTCTCTATCGAATAAAAACATTAAAAAAATTCAAGTTTAAAAAATTGAAAAATTCAGGTTTTTTATTTCCTTCCGGTGACGACCGGAAGTGACGGCGGACGTTCGGATATGCAAAGGGCACTGCGGCCGTTCACTCTCTACCATCTCTGAAAATTTGAAGGTTCTATCGTAAATACTTTTTGAGAAAAATTGTGAACAAGCAAAAACGTAAAATCTTTATTATCTCGGTACCGGAAGTGATGACCAAAAAAAGCTCGTGTAATTTTCTTACAAATTTTGTCATGAATAAGATCTGAAAATTTCATGAAAATCGGCTGAAGCATTTTTGAGAAAACGTGACAGAAAAAAAAAATAATAATAACTAGACACGATCTCGTTGCGAGCAACGAGGAGGTCTTCCGTCCGCTAAAGACGGAAGACCCTAATAATAAAACACTGTTTTTGTCTAAATCTTAATTAAAGAGTGTTTTTCAACTTGTTTTACAGTCAAACACCCTTTTATGTTGAATATTTTAGTTAGAAAATTAGACAAAAAGGAGAGAAAGAAATAGAGAGAAAGAACAAATCTTGGCTCTGGCGAGATTAGAACACACAGCCTTTGCAGGTGTCTCAAAACATTGCTGACGCGAAATAATTCCCATTTTAGTAAGAAAATTAGACAAAAAGGAGAGAAAGAAATAGAGAGAAAGAACAAATCTTGGCTCTGGCAAGATTAGAACACACAGCCTTTGCAGGTGTCTCAAAACATTGCTGACGCGAAATAATTCCCGAATTTGTCTTTGAATTTTGGGAGTTTCCGCCCGGGAGAGGAGTTGAGTTTTTGTATGAGATGAAAAACAACGTGTAAGATGTCTGACTATTCAGGTTTGGTAACAGTGCGAGGTCATTTGAAATATTGATGCGTGTTTGTGTCTGGAGGGGGGGGGTGAAAAGACCCGAGCTTGATTTTTCGTCTTAAATAAATCGAAAATAGAATTTTTAGGTGTGGATCTCGGATTCGGTTAACAACAATTAGGGGAAGTCCTAAAACAATGACTGATGCATTTTACCCATGTATTTCAGTGTTGAGAACGTTTTTTCGTGTCGTTTACTATTATGCTTGACTGTTTTATTTTGAGCAGGATTGATAACATCTTTATAAATGTAGAAATAACGAAATCAGTAACACGTACTAAATTTATTCGGTAAAAATGTGATGACAGTAATTTCCACAGTTCTAACATTCATAAGTAGTTCACACGCTATCGTAGATACAGATTAAACGGAAAACAAGAAATATACACGCAACAGAAATATTACGCGGCAGCTTACATGTACTGTGTAAATTTTAAGTCCCCGTACAGGCTATACTCGCCGTTTGATCTCAGGAATTTCTTCTTAATTGTTCAATCTGCTGCATATTTGGCAGACAATAAGAATGGGGTCCGAGGTACATTTACACAAAATTTCATTCGGATTGAGTAAGGGGCTCGGGAGTTAGAATTTTTTCTACAGTACATGTCAAGCACGCCAATCGAAACTCGAATTATTTGAATCCATAGACATTATCCCGTAACTTGATATAAAATATGTATAGTTTTTGGACGCCAATGTACATTTAGCTTCTTTCCAATTTACTCCACGTTACCTGTACTAGTTCTTATTCAAATGCTAAAACATTTGTACTTGAGAGAGAGAGAGAGAGAGAGAGAGAGAGAGAGAGAGAGAGAGAGAGAGAGAGAGAGAGATTACATAGCGTTTTATAATGTTCAGGAAATCAATATATAAGCAACCTTTGTCAATAAACGCATGTATACATGCATGTGTGTATCTATATATGGGATTAAATACTAAGCAGTCCTCCTTTTTAAGCCGAGTAGAATAACTTGGGTGCATTGCTAAATGTTGTGTGCATACAGTCATTGAGTTGGCGGCATTTCTTTGATGCCGGCAAAGCGACCCAGCGAACTCTAATGCGGGCGAACTGCACTTCGGCGGCATGTCTTTGATGTCGGCGATGCGACGAGCGTCGTAATATAGAGAGCTGCTGACAGAAAAGAGCTCTATATTTGTACTAAAAAAAGCCGCTATCTTTTTTTATTTATGACAAAAATAAAACTGAAAATATTCAAATCCATCATTTTAAAGATAAACCCATTCATCAAAACACAAATGAGAGAGAATAAAGATTCGGCACTCAGGGACTGAACCCGGGTCGCCTGGGCACAAGTCCACCACTCTAACGATTGAGCTACGCGGACCCTCGCTTCAGAACTTTGGAGTCCAAAATCTCAAGAATGCGTGGATTGATTTTAATACGAATTTCATATTCTGAAGTTTTGAGAGCGTCTCTATCGAATGAAAAACTAAAAAAAATTCAAATCCAAAAAATTAAAAAATTAAGGTTTTTCATTTCCTTCCGGTGACGACCGGAAGTGACGGCGGACGTTCGGATATGCGAAGGGCACTGCGGCCGTTCACTCTCTACCTTCTCTGAAAATTTGAAAGTCCTCTCTTGAATACTTTTTGAGAAAAATTGTGAACAAGCAAAAACATAAAATCTTTAATATCTCGGTACCGGAAGTGACGACCAAAAAAATCTCGTGTAATTTTCTTACAAATTTTGTCATGAGTAAGATCTGAAAGTTTCACGAAAATCGGCTGAAGCGTTTTTGAGAAAACGTGACAGAAAAAAAAAATAATAATAACTAGACACGATCTCGTTGCGAGCAACGAGGAGGTCTTCCGTCCGATTTTTAGAAGAGGAAATGACCTTGCCTTTTATCTTCATCAACGAAACATATCAGGAAATGCAGATGTGATCTAAAAAAGCGATGGATGAAGGATTATACACCCCGTTGGATCCCTAATTTAAAGGACCAGCCCCATTTTATTTCATATCAAATTAGGTCTTTTGACCTAATAACAGGTCCCTAATAATAAAAGACTGTTTTTGTCTAAATCTTAATTGAAGAGTGTTTTTCAACTTGTACTACAGTCCGACAACCCTTTTATGCTGAATATTTTAGTTAGAAAATTAAATAAAAAGGAGAGAAAGAAATAGAGAGAAAGAACAAATCTTGGCTCCGGGGAGATTAGAACACACAGCCTTTGCAGGTGTCTCAAAACATGGCTGACGCAAAATTATTCCCGTATTTGTCTTTGAATTTGGGACGTTTCCGCCCGGGAGAGGGGCTGAATTTTTGTATAAGATGAAAAACAACGTGTAAGATGTCCGACTATTCAGGTTTGGTAACCGTGCGAGGTCATTTAAAATATTGATGCGTGTTTGTGTCTGGAGGGGGGTGAAAAGACCCAAGCTTGATTTTCGTCTTCAATAAATTCGAAAATAAAATTTTGAGGTGTGGATCTCGGATTCGGTTAACAACAATTAGGGGAAGTCCTAAAACAATGACTGATGCATTTTACCCATGTATTACGTGTATAAACTTCGGAGGTTTTTCTTAATCCCGACAGGCAACAGATTTGTATCAGTATATAGACAAGCACAAAAATAAGAAAAAAAGTATACCATCTTTCATAACAATGACTTTTTAGCGTTGACTTCCAATCAGTAAGAAGACTATCATTAAACAATGCATTCAAAATTATTTGAATCCATAGACATTATCCCGTAACTTGATATAAAATATGTCATTTTTTTGGACGCCAATGTACATTTTGCTTCTATCCACTTTACTCCGTGTTACCTGTACTAGTTCTTATTCAAATGCTAAAACATTTGTACTTTAGAGAGAGAGAGAGAGAGAGAGAGAGAGAGAGAGAGAGAGAGAGAGAGAGAGAGAGAGATTACAGTATTTTATAATGTTCAGGAAATCAATATATAAGCAACCTAGGTCAATAAACGCATGTATACATGCATGTGTGTATCTATATATGGGATTAAATACTAAGCAGTCCTCCTTTTTAAGCCGAGTAGAATAACGTGGGTGCATTGCTAAATGTTGTGAGCATACAGTCATTGAGATGGCGGCATTTCTTTAATGCCTGCAAAGCGACCCAGCGAACTCTAATGCGGTCGAACTGCATGGGCACTTCGGCGGCATGTCTTTGATGTCGGCGATGCAAAGAGCGTCGGAATTTAGAGAGCTGCTGACAGAAAAGAGCTAGATATTTGTCCTGATAACAATGCCGCTGTTTTTTTTTTATTTATGACAAAAATAAAACGGAAAACATTCAAATTCATCATTTTAAAGATAAAACCATTAATCAAAACTCAAATAAGAGAGAAAAAAGATTCGGCACTCAGGGACTGAACCCGGGTCGCCTTGGCACAAGTCCACCACTCTAACGACTGAGCTACGCGGACCCTCGCTTCAGAACTTTGGAGTCCAAAATCTCAAGAATGCGTGGATTGATTTTAAAACGAATTTCATATTCAGAAGTTTTGAGAGCGTCTCTATCGAATGAAAATATAAAAAAAATTCAAATCCAAAAAATTAAAAAATTAAGGTTTTTCGTTTCCTTCCGGTGACAACCGGAAGTGACGGCGGACGTTCGGATATGCGAAGGGCACGGCGGCCGTTTACTCTCTACCTTCTCTGAAAATTTCAAAGTCCTATCTTGAATACTTTTTGAGAAAAATCGTGAACAAGCAAAAACATAAAATTTTTAATATCTCGGTACCGGAAGTGACGACTAAAAAAATCTCGTGTAATTTTCTTACAAATTTTGTCATGAATAAGATCTGAAAGTTTCATGAAAATCGGCTGAAGCGTTTTTGAGTAAACGTGACAGAAAAAAAAAATAATAATAATAATAATAATAGAGGAAAAGAAACAAAGCAAAAACAATAAGGTCTTCCGTTTCCAACGGAAGACCTTAATAATAATAATAATAGAGGAAAAGAAACAAAGCAAAAACAATAAGGTCTTCCGTTTCCAACGGAAGACCTTAATAATAAAGACACGATCTCGTTGCGAGCAACGAGGAGTTCTTCCGTCCGATTTTTAGAAGAGGAATTGACCTTGCTTTTTATCTTCATCAACGAAACATATCACGAAATGCAGATGTGATCTAAAAGAGCGATGGATGAAGGATTGTACACCCCGTTGAATTCCTAATTTGAAGGAACAGCCCCATTTTATTTCATATTAAATAAGAGATCTTTTTGAATTGGTAACAGGTCTAATGACCTGCAATAAAAAGAAACCGAAGAAAAAAAGAGGGCCTTCCATTGTAAACGGAAGACCCTAATAACAATAAGAATAGAAGGGTCTTCCGCTGAAGACGGAAGACCCTAATAATAAAAGACTGTTTTTGTCTAAATCTTAATTGGAGAGTGTTTTTCAACTTGTACTACAGTCCAACAACCCTTTTATGTTGATTATTTTAGTTAGAAAATTAAATAAAAAGGAGAGAAAGAAATAGAGAGAAAGAACAAATCTTGGCTCCGGCGACATTAGAACACACAGCCTTTGCAGGTGTCTCAAAACATGGCTGACGCGAAATAATTTCCGAACTTGTGTTTGAATATGGGGCGTTTTCGCCCGGGAGAAGAGCTGAGTTTTTGTATGAGATGAAAAACAAAGTGTAAGATGTCTGACTATTTAGGTTTGGTAACAGTGCGAGGTCATTTGAAATATTGACGCGTGTTTTTGTCTGGAGGGAGGTGAAAAGACCCGAGCTTGATTTTCGTCGTAAATAAATTGAAAATAGAATTTTGAGGTGTGGATCTCGGATTCGTGTAACAACTATTAGGGGAAGTCCTAAAACAATGACTGATGCAGTTTACCCATGTATTTCAGTGTTGAGAATTTTTGTTCGTGTCGTTTACTATTATGTTTGACTGTTTCATTTCAGCAGGATTGATAGAATCTTTATAAATGTAGAAATAACGAAATCAGTAACACGTAAATTTATTCGGTAAAAATTTGATGCAGTAATTTCCACAGTTCTAACATTCATAAGTAGTTCACACGCTATCGTAGATTCAGACTAAACGGAAAAAAAGAAATATACATTCAACAGAAATATTACGTGGCTGCACAGGGGCCAAGCCCATTTCAACATTAATTTCAATGAAACCATAAATAAAGAAAGAGGTCGAACACTGACCCAGATAGAAAACTACCAGCTCGCTTCAAAATCCTAAAAACACTCGCAACGTGCATGTATTTTTCATAAAAGTAATGTCTGAGATACACTCCTGCCGAATTTTAAGTTGATGGGTCTTACAATAGGGGAGATATACGCATTATTCTCTAGAAGTCGCCAGTTTATTTTTACTCGGACATTTACCGGTCCAGAGCTCACGATGGGATTTTGCCTATGACAACAGCAGTATTGCAACAAGTCGAGAACATTTGCAATAATCTTTTAAAATCTTACATCAAACGAAATTTATGGATTTACTTTTTACTTTTAAAGTTTTCAGAAATAAAATATATAAAATGCCATAACATTTACATGCTAAACACTACATATGTATGATGAGAGAGAGAGAGAGAGAGAGAGAGAGAGAGAGAGAGAGAGAGAGAGAGAGAGAGAGAGAGAGAGAGAGAGATTAATCAGAAATCGATTTGATCAGAGACATAAATAACATTTACGTCTCTGATTTGATAAAGAAATTTATAATTGTTTTATCTGCTTTTTCATATGTATTATATTTCTTTTTGTCTCAAGTTTTTCTTTGCCGACAATAACTGCATAATAAAAAATTCTGGTAAGTCAGCAAATAAAATAACCTACATCATTAGAAATATAGTATGATTATTTATTCCCCATTTTCCCGAATCCAAACGATACCCAAGTGTTATGTCTAAATGACCAATGTTAAGCATTCAGTTGATAATAAAAATCGGGTTTTTTTAATCCCAGACAGTCAATAGATTTGTTATTAAATCATTGAACAGTGAATTTCAAAAAATAATATCCGTAGACAATATCCCGTAACTAGAAAAAAATACGTATTTACTTTTTTTGACGTCAAATGTACATTAGCCTCTAGCCTCATTACTCCATGTTACCTGTAGTAGATCTTTTAGAGAGAGAGAGAGAGAGAGAGAGAGAGAGAGAGAGAGAGAGAGAGAGAGAGAGAGAGAGAGAGAGAGAGATTGATTTTAGTGTTCAGGAATTCAATATAAACGCAACATTTGTCAATAAACGCATGTATACATGCATACATGTACATATCTAAATGTTTGAATAAATACAAAACAACCTTTCTTTTTAAGCCATGTGAAATACTAAAAACGTTGGTGCATTGCTAAATGTTGTGTGTATACAATCATTGAAATGGCGGCATTTCTTTGATGCCGGCAAAGCGATCCAGTGAACTCTAATGCGGTCGAACTGCAGGGGTGCTTCGGCGGCATGTCTTTGATGCCGGCAATGCGACAATCGTCCGAATTTAGCGAGCAGTTGACAGAAAAGAGCTCTATATTTGTACTGAAAAAAAGCCGCTATTATTTTTATTTATGACAAAAAGAAAACGGAAAACATTCAAATCCATCATTATAAAGATAAAATCGTTAAACAAAACACAGTTAAGCAAGAACAAATAATCGGCACTCGGGGACTGAACCCGGGTCGCCTGGACACAAGTCCACCACTCTAACGACTGAGCTACGCGGACTCTCGCTTCAGAACTTTGGAGCCCAAAATCTCGAGAATGCATGGATCGATTTTAAAACAGATTTCATATTCAAAGGGTTTTAGAGTGTCTCTATCGAACAGTAACATAAAAAAAATTCAAGTTCAAAAAATTGAAAAATTAAGGTTTTTCATTTCCTTCCGCTGACGACCGGAAGTGACGGCAGACGTTCGGATATGCGTAGTACACTGGGGCCGTTCACTCTCTACGATCTCTGAAAATTTGAAAGTTCTATCTTAAATACTTTTGGAGAAAACTCGTGAACAAGCAAAAACATAAAATCTTTAATATCTCGTGACCGGAAGTGACGACCAAAAAAATACCACGTACTTTTCTTACAAATGTTGTCATAAACAAGATCTAAAAGTTTTATCAAAATCGACTGAAGCGTTTTCGAGAAAACGTGGGAGAAAAAAAAAGAATAATAACTAGACACGATCTCGTTGCGAGCAACGAGGAGGTCTTCCGTCCGCTAAAGACGGAAGACCCTAATAATAAAACACTGTTTTTGTCTAAATCTTAATTAAAGAGTGTTTTTCAACTTGTTTTACAGTCAAACACCCTTTTATGTTGAATATTTTAGTTAGAAAATTAGACAAAAAGGAGAGAAAGAAATAGAGAGAAAGAACAAATCTTGGCTCTGGCGAGATTAGAACACACAGCCTTTGCAGGTGTCTCAAAACATTGCTGACGCGAAATAATTCCCATTTTAGTAAGAAAATTAGACAAAAAGGAGAGAAAGAAATAGAGAGAAAGAACAAATCTTGGCTCTGGCAAGATTAGAACACACAGCCTTTGCAGGTGTCTCAAAACATTGCTGACGCGAAATAATTCCCGAATTTGTCTTTGAATTTTGGGAGTTTCCGCCCGGGAGAGGAGTTGAGTTTTTGTATGAGATGAAAAACAACGTGTAAGATGTCTGACTATTCAGGTTTGGTAACAGTGCGAGGTCATTTGAAATATTGATGCGTGTTTGTGTCTGGAGGGGGGGGGGGGGGTGAAAAGACCCGAGCTTGATTTTTCGTCTTAAATAAATCGAAAATAGAATTTTTAGGTGTGGATCTCGGATTCGGTTAACAACAATTAGGGGAAGTCCTAAAACAATGACTGATGCATTTTACCCATGTATTTCAGTGTTGAGAACGTTTTTTCGTGTCGTTTACTATTATGCTTGACTGTTTTATTTTGAGCAGGATTGATAACATCTTTATAAATGTAGAAATAACGAAATCAGTAACACGTACTAAATTTATTCGGTAAAAATGTGATGACAGTAATTTCCACAGTTCTAACATTCATAAGTAGTTCACACGCTATCGTAGATACAGATTAAACGGAAAACAAGAAATATACACGCAACAGAAATATTACGCGGCAGCTTACATGTACTGTGTAAATTTTAAGTCCCCGTACAGGCTATACTCGCCGTTTGATCTCAGGAATTTCTTCTTAATTGTTCAATCTGCTGCATATTTGGCAGACAATAAGAATGGGGTCCGAGGTACATTTACACAAAATTTCATTCGGATTGAGTAAGGGGCTCGGGAGTTAGAATTTTTTCTACAGTACATGTCAAGCACGCCAATCGAAACTCGAATTATTTGAATCCATAGACATTATCCCGTAACTTGATATAAAATATGTATAGTTTTTGGACGCCAATGTACATTTAGCTTCTTTCCAATTTACTCCACGTTACCTGTACTAGTTCTTATTCAAATGCTAAAACATTTGTACTTGAGAGAGAGAGAGAGAGAGAGAGAGAGAGAGAGAGAGAGAGAGAGAGAGAGAGAGAGAGAGAGATTACATAGCGTTTTATAATGTTCAGGAAATCAATATATAAGCAACCTTTGTCAATAAACGCATGTATACATGCATGTGTGTATCTATATATGGGATTAAATACTAAGCAGTCCTCCTTTTTAAGCCGAGTAGAATAACTTGGGTGCATTGCTAAATGTTGTGTGCATACAGTCATTGAGTTGGCGGCATTTCTTTGATGCCGGCAAAGCGACCCAGCGAACTCTAATGCGGGCGAACT
Organism: Magallana gigas; assembly: GCF_963853765.1. NCBI lineage: Eukaryota > Metazoa > Mollusca > Bivalvia > Ostreida > Ostreidae > Magallana > Magallana gigas. The sequence continues at coordinate 50,259,641 of NC_088858.1, read as the reverse complement.
GCACTTCGGCGGCATGTCTTTGATGTCGGCGATGCGACGAGCGTCGTAATATAGAGAGCTGCTGACAGAAAAGAGCTCTATATTTGTACTAAAAAAAGCCGCTATCTTTTTTTATTTATGACAAAAATAAAACTGAAAATATTCAAATCCATCATTTTAAAGATAAACCCATTCATCAAAACACAAATGAGAGAGAATAAAGATTCGGCACTCAGGGACTGAACCCGGGTCGCCTGGGCACAAGTCCACCACTCTAACGATTGAGCTACGCGGACCCTCGCTTCAGAACTTTGGAGTCCAAAATCTCAAGAATGCGTGGATTGATTTTAATACGAATTTCATATTCTGAAGTTTTGAGAGCGTCTCTATCGAATGAAAAACTAAAAAAAATTCAAATCCAAAAAATTAAAAAATTAAGGTTTTTCATTTCCTTCCGGTGACGACCGGAAGTGACGGCGGACGTTCGGATATGCGAAGGGCACTGCGGCCATTCACTCTCTACCTTCTCTGAAAATTTGAAAGTCCTCTCTTGAATACTTTTTGAGAAAAATTGTGAACAAGCAAAAACATAAAATCTTTAATATCTCGGTACCGGAAGTGACGACCAAAAAAATCTCGTGTAATTTTCTTACAAATTTTGTCATGAGTAAGATCTGAAAGTTTCACGAAAATCGGCTGAAGCGTTTTTGAGAAAACGTGACAGAAAAAAAAAATAATAATAATAATAATAATAATAGAGGAAAAGAAACAAAGCAAAAACAATAAGGTCTTCCGTTTCCAACGGAAGACCTTAATAATAGAGGAAAAGAAACAAAGCAAAAACAATAAGGTCTTCCGTTGGAAACGGAAGACCTTAATAATAATAGAGGAAAAGAAACAAAGCAAAAACAATAAGGTCTTCCGTTTCCAACGGAAGACCTTAATAACTAGAAACGATCTCGTTGCGAGCAACGAGGAGGTCTTCCGTTCGATTTTTAGAAGAGGGAATTACCTTTCCTTTTATCTTCATCAACGAAACATATCAGGAAATGCAGATGTGATCTAAAAGAGCGATGGATGAAGGATTATACACCCCGTTGGATCCCTAATTTAAAGGACCAGCCCCATTTTATTTCATATTAAATAAGATGTCTTTTGACCTAATTACAGGTCTAATAACCTGTAATAAAAAGGGAAAAAAAAGAGGGTCTGCCTTTGTAAACGGAAGACCCTAATAACAGTATGAATAGAAGGGTCTTCCGCTGAAGACAGAAGACCCTAATAATAAAAGACTGTATTTGTCTAAATCTTAATTGAAGAGTGTTTTTCAACTTGCACTACAGTCCAACAACTCTTTTATATTGAATATTTTAGTTAGAAAATTAAATAAAAAGGAGAGAAAGAAATAGAGAGAAAGAACAAATCTTGGCTCCGGCGAGATTAGAACACACAGCCTTTGCAGGTGTCTCAAAACCTGGCTGACGCGAAATAATTCCCGAATTTGTGTTTGAATTTGGGGTGTTTCCGCCCGGGAGAGGAGTTGAGTTTTTGTTTGAGATAAAAACAACGTGTAAGATGTCTGACTATTCAGGTTTGGTAACAGTGCGAGGTCATTTGAAATATTGATGCGTGTTTGTGTCTGGAGGAGGGTGAAAAGACCCGAGCTTGATTTTCGTCTTAAATAAATCGAAAATAGAATTTTGAGGTGTGGATCTCGGATTCGGTTAACAACAATTAGGGGAAGTCCTAGAACAATGACTGATGCATTTTACCCATGTATTTCAGTGTTGAGAATATTTGCTCGTGTCGTTTACTAATATGTTTTTTTTCAGCAGGATTGATAAAATCTTTATAAATGTAGAAATAACGAAATCGGTAACACGTAAATTTATTCGGTAAAAATTTGATGACAGTAATTTCCACAGTTGTAACATATAAGTAGTTCTCACGCTATCGTAGATAAGACTAAACGGAAAACAAGAAATATACATGCAACAGAAATATTACGCGGCTGCTTACATCCCTTGTACTGTGTAAATTTTAAGTCCCCGTACAGGCTATGCTCGCCGTTTGATCTAAGGAATTTCTTCTTGATTGTTCAATCCGCTGCATATTTGGCAGACAATACGAATGGGGTCCGAGGTACATTTACACAAAATTTCATTAGGATTGAGTAAGGGGCTCGGGAGTTAGAATTTTTTTCTACGGTACATGTCAAGCACGCCAATCGAAACTCGAATGCCCAAAAAATTCATATCTCTTTTAAAAATGATCGAATTGGTCCGGTAATTAGTACAGTAATCTAGAGTGGTAATTAGTTGAAATTAAAGGCCCAAGATCAAAGATCAAGTAAAATCGGGCCAGAAAAACAAAATGATTTTATGAATTGGGAGGGGGGGGGGGGTCGGTCGGTGACTTCTATATTAAACGTAGAATATTAAATTCTAAATATCACATATTGCAATATGTGGTATTAAATAAAATACATATGTTAAAAACAATGTATAAGCGTTGTTTGAAAGATGTAACTATTGATTTTTTTTAACATCTGTTTTTTTTTAGGCTCAAACACTCATAAACGGGTGGTCAGTTTTCAAATCTTGTCGCAGTCACTCGTTCGTTTGTATAGTTACGAGTATAAACTTCGGAGGTTTTTCTTAATCCCAGACAGGCAACAGATTTGTATCAGTATATAGACATGCACAAAAAAGGAAAAAGTACACCATCTTTAATAAAAATGACTTTTTAGTGTTGACTTCCAATCAGTAGGAAGACAATCATTAAACAATGACTTTCAAATTATTTGAATCCATAGACATTATCCCGTAACTTGAAATTAATACATGTATAATTTTTGGACGCCAATGTACATTTAGCCTCTATCCAATTTACTGCATGTTACCTGTACTTAGTTCTTATGTACTTTAGAGAGAGAGAGAGAGAGAGAGAGAGAGAGAGAGAGAGAGAGAGAGAGAGAGAGAGAGAGAGAGAGAGAGAGATTTTCTAGTTTTTTGTAGTGTTTAGGGAATCAGTATATCAGCAACGTATGTCAATAAACGCATGCATACATGCAAGCGTGTATCTATATATGTGAACAAATGCTAATCAGTCCTCCTTTTAAAGCCATGTAGAATAACGTTGGTGCATTGCTAAATGTTGTGTGCATACAGTCATTGAGATGGCGGCATTTCTTTGATGCCGGTAAAGCGACCCAGTGAACTCTAATGCGGTCGTACTGCAGGGGCGCTTCGGCGGCATGTCTTTGATGGCGGCGATGCGAACTGCTGACAAAAACGAGCTCAATATTTGTGCTAAAAAAGCTGTTATTATTTTTATTTATGATAAAAATAAAACGGAAAACAATAAAAACCATCATTTTAAAGGTAAAATCGTTAAACAAAACAAAATTAGGGAAGAAAAAATAATCGGCACTGGGGGATGGAACCATGGTCGCCTGGGCACAAGTCCAACACTCTAACGACTGAGCTACGCGAACTCTCGCTTCAGAACTTTTGAACTCAAAATCTCGGGAATGCCTGGATTGATTTTAACACGAATTTCATATTCTGAAGTGTTTTAAGCGTCTCTATCGAATAAAAACATAAATAAAATTCAAATCTAAAAATTTGAAAAATTAAGGTTTTTCATTTCTTTCCGGTGACAACCGGAAGTGATGGCGGACGTTCGAATATGCGAAGGGCACTGCGGCCGTTCACTCTCTACCTTCTCTGAAAATTTGAAGGTTCTATCGTAAATACTTTTTGAGAAAAATCGTGAACAAGCAAAAACGTAAAATCTTAAATATCTCGGTACCGGAAGTGACGACAAAAAAAGCCCGTGTACTTTTCTTACAAATTTTGTCATGAATAAGATCTGAAAATTTCATGAAAATTGGCTGAAGCATTTTTGAGAAAACGTGACAGAAAAAAAAAACAAAAAAAACTAGAGCAAAGCTCGTTGCAAAGCAACGAGTGGGTCTTCCGTTAATGTCGGAAGTAAAGCTGGAAGTTCCTGTAAGAAGCAGAGCTCTTAAACCAATAATAAGAATAACTTAAATAAAAAGATAAAAAAAATCGAATTATTCCTGGTACGACTTAACAAAATACGAATGATTTTAAGTACGACTTAACAAAAACCTTCCTAATTTCAAGAACGACTAAACAAAAAAAATCCGAATGTGTCCAAGTACGACTTAACAATTATTTTTGGTACGAGTTAATATTACTTTGAATATTACGCTATTTTTTAAACCAAGGACGCGGAATCAAAATTTCCGGAAAAATCAATTTTTAAACCCCGATATCTCTGTAATGCATCGTCCAATTTAAAACGGCTTTCAGTGTTAGAGTCAGCTTAATAAGCTCTACAAAACACATATTCATTTTTCATTTGATCAGAAAATTCATTTTTTCGAAAAATTTGTTTCACTTCCGGTTTCGACCGGAAGTGACAGATTTTCATTTCAAGCCTTATTACAGAGGTAAATCGACCAAATCATCACAATTGAAAATTTCAAGTCTCTATCTTAAGGCGTTTTTGAGAAACGCCGCGGACAAAATGACTTTTTGAAAATATTAAAAATGACGTAACGTAAAAATGGAAGTGACGTTGTCAAGAAAACTTTAACATCTTTAAGGGGTAATAGTTTCACATTATCTCTGAAAGTTTCATCAAAATCGGTTGGAAACTTTTTGAGTTATAAAGCCTAGAAGGAGTCAGAAAAAAAAAGAAAAAGTATAATAATAACTAGAGCAAAGCTCGTTGCAAAGCAACGAGTGGGTCTTCCTTTAATGTCGGAAGTAAAGCTGGAAGTTCCTGTAAGAAGCAGAGCTCTTAAACCAATAACAAGAGTACCTTAAATAAAAAGATGAATAAATCGAATTATTCCTGGTACGACTTAACAAAAACCGAATAATTTTACGTACGACTTAACAAAAACCTTTCCGATTTCAAGAACGACTTAACAAAAAAATCCGAATGTGTTACAGTACGACTTAACAATTAATTTTTAGGTACAAGTTAATTTAACAAAGAACTTGATACTAAATTCCTAACCAAAAACGCGGAATCAAATTTTCCGGAAAAATCATTTTTTGAACTCGTATATCTCTGTATTGCATCGTCCGATTTTAAAACGGCTTTCAGTGTTAGATTAAGCTTAATAAGCTCTATAAAACACATATTCATTTTTGATTTGATCAGAAAATTCATTTTTTCGAATAATTTGATTCCCTTCCGGTTTCGACCGGAAGTGACAGATTTTCATTTCCAGCCTTATTACAGAGGTTAATCGATTAAATCATAACCATTGAAAATTTCAAGCCTCTATCTTAAAGCGTTTTTGAGAAACGCCGCGGACCAAATGACTTTTTGAAAATTTAAAAAATGACGTAACGTAAAAACGGAAGTGACGTTTTCAAAGAAACTTCACAAACTTTGAGGTATTATAGTTGCACACAACTTCTGAAAATTTCATCAAAATCGGTTGTAAACTTTTTGAGTTATAAAGCCGAAAAGGAGTCAGAAAAAAAAATAAAAAGAATAATAATAACTAGAGCAAAGCTCGTTGCAAAGCAACGAGTGGGTCTTCCGTTAATGTCTGAAGTAAAGCTGGAAGTTCCTGTCAGAAGCAGAGCTCTTAAACCAATAACAAGAGTAATTAAAAAATCGAATTATTCCTGGTACGACTTAACAAAATCCGAATGATTTTAGGGACGAGTTAACAAAATCCTTTTTGATTTTAAGAACGACTTAACAAAAAAAATCCGAATGTGTTTAAGTACGACTAAACAATTATTTTTGGTACGAGTTAACTTTACGATAAACATAATGCTATTTTTTAAACCAAGGGCGCGGAATCAAAATTTCCGGAAAAATCAATTTTTAAACCCCGATATCTCTGTAATGCATCGTCCGATTTTAAAACAGCTTTCAGTGTTAGATTCAGCTTAATAAGCTCTACAAAACACATATTCAATTTTGGTTTGATCAGAAAATTCATTTTTTCGAAATATTTGATTCCCTTCCGGTTTCGACCGGAAGTGACAGATTTTCATTTCCAGCCTTATTACAGAGGTAAATCGATTAAATCATAACCATTGAAAATTTCAAGCCTCTATCTTAAAGCGTTTTTGAGAAACGCCGCGGACAAAATGACTTTTTGAAATTTTTAAAAATGACGTCACGTCAAAACGGAAGTGACGTTGTCAAGAAAACTTAAATATCTTTGAGGGATCATAGTTTCACATAATCTCTGAAAGTTTCATAAAAATCGGTTGGAAACTTTTTGAGTTATAAAGCCGAGAAGGAGTCAGAAAAAAAAAGAAAAAGTATAATAACTAGAGCAAAGCTCGTTGCAAAGCAACGAGTGGGTCTTCCGTTAATGTCGGAAGTAAAGCTGGAAGTTCCTGTAAGAAGCAAAGCTCTTGAACCAATAACAAGAGTAACTAAAATAAAAAGATGAAAAAAAATCGAATTATTCCTGGTACGACTTAACAAAATCCGAATTATTTTAAGTACGACTTGACAAAATCCTTCCTGATTTCAAGAACGACTTAACAAAAAAAAATCCGAATGTGTTCAAGTACGACTTAACAATTATTTTTGGTACGAGTTAACTTTACTTTGAACATTACGCTATTTTTTAAACCAAGGACGCGGAAACAAAATTTCCGGAAAAATCAATTTTTAAACCCCAATATCTCTTTAATGCATCGTCCGATTTTAAAACGGATTTCAGTGTTAGATTCAGCTTGATAAGTTCTATAAAACACATATTCATTTTTGATTTGATCAGAAAATTAATTTTTTCGAAAAATTTGTTTCACTTCCGGTTTCGACCGGAAGTGACGGATTTTTATTTCCAGCCTTATTGCACATGTAAATTGCCAAATTCATAACCACAGAAAATTTGAAGACTCTATCTTAAAGCGTTTTTGAGAAATGACGCGGACAAATTGACTTTTTTTTAAGTTTAAAAATGACGTAACGTCAAAACGGAAGTGACGTTGTTATGGAAACTTTAACATCTTTGAGGCATTATAATTGCACGTAATCCCTGAAAGTTTCCTTCAAATAAGTTGAAAACTTTTTGAGTTATGAAGCCGAAAAGGAGTCAGAAAAAAAAGAAAAAGAAAAAAAATAATAATAAAAAGAAACCGAAGAATAACAAGAGGGTCTTCCGTTGGAAACGGAAGACCCTAATAACTAGAGCAAAGCTCGTTGCAAAGCAACGAGTGGGTCTTCCGTTAATGACGGAAGTAATGCTGGAAGTTCCTGTAAGAAGCAGATCTCATCAACCAATAACACGATTAACGAAAATAAAAAGATGAAAAAAATCGAATTGTTCCTGCTACAACTTAACAAAATCCGAATGATTTTAAGTACGACTTAACAAAAAACCTTTCCAATTTCAAAAAGACTTAACAAAAAAAATCCGAATGTGTTACAGTACGACCTAACAATTATTTTTGGTACGAGTTAATTTTACTTTGAACATTACACTATTTTTTAAACCAAGGACGCGGAATCAAAAATTCCGGAAAAATGAATTTTTAAACCCCGATATCTCTGTAATGCATCGTCCGATTTTAAAACGGATTTCAGTGTTAGATTCAGCTTATTAAGCTCTACAAAATACGTATACTTTTTTAATTTGATCAAAAAATTTATTTTTTCGAAAAATTTGAATCACTTCCGGTTTCGACAGGAAGTGACGGATTTTTATTTCCAGCCTTATTGCACATGTAAATTGCCAAATTCATGACCACGGAAAATTTCAAGACTCTATCTTAAAGTGTTTTTGAGAAATGCCGCGGACAAAATGACTTTTTTAAAACTTTAAAAATGACGTAACGTAAAAACGGAAGTGACGTTGTTATGGAAACTTTAATATCATTGAGGAAATTTAATTGCACATAATTTCTGAAAGTTTCATTGAAATTGGTTGAAAATTTTTTGAGTTATGAATCCGAAAAGGAGTCAGAAAAAAAAGAAAAAGAAAAAAAATAATAACTAGAGCAAAGCTCGTTGCAAAGCAACGAGTGGGTCTCCGTTAATGTCGGAAGTAAAGCTTGAAGTTCCTGTAAGAAGCAGAGCTCTTAAACCAATAACAAGAGTAACTAAAATAAAAAGATGAAAAAAATCGAATTATTCCTGGTACGACTTAACAAACCCGAATGATTTTAAGTACGATTTTACAAAAACCTTTTTGATTTCAAGAACGACTTAACAAAAAAAATCCGAATGTGTTTAAGTACGACTGAACAATTATTTTTGGTACGAGTTAATTTTACTATAAACATTACGCTATTTTTTAAACCAAGGACGCGGAAACAAAATTTCCGGAAAAATCAATTTTTAAACCCCGATATCTCTGTAATGCATCGTCTGATTTTAAAATGGATTTCAATTTCAAATTAAGCTTAATAAAAGCTGGTTTGTTGCTTTATGATAAAATTCAAATTATTGGTCAAAAAAGAGTGATCATAAAAAGACTTAGTAGCCCTTGTACCCCCTTATTTGTGGGGCCAGCCCCTTTTTCTTGATATCAAATAAAAGGTCTCGCTAATATAAACATATTTTGTTCTATAAGTGTTCATGAATTGTAAACCGTTCTAGAGATATCTAAACAACTGTGTTTAAGGGGCCGACCCTTTAACCCCTTACCGGGGCCACTAACAACAAAATTTTTGGTTTAATATTGTTCAGAACATTATTTTGAACAACTTTTGTTCTACTTTGCTTTTTAAAATATTTCTCCTTTTTCAGATATTAATGATCATAGTTTTGAGTTCTGGCCCCTTGAAACCCCTAATTACGTAATAAATGACTTAGGTATGGTACTGTATAGTTGAACAACTGTACAATGAACATTTTTGCTTCTATAATTAATAACAAAATATTGTTCAGTAAAGAGTTATTGTAAAAAGACATTAGAGCCCTTTTGGCCCCTAAATTGAGAGGCCATCCCCTTTTTCTTGATATGAAATTTAAGGTCTTGCAAATTTAAACATATTTTGTTCAACAAATGTTCATGAAATGTTAACCGTTCTTGAGATATCTGTACGAATGTGTTTAAGGGGCCGACCCTTTAACTCCTAAATGGGGTCATAAACAAAAACATTTAAGGTAGCATATTGACAAGAACACCATTTTAAGCAACTTTTGTTCTACTTTGCTTTTAAAAATATTTCTCCTTTTTCAAATATTAATGATCAAAGTTTTGAACTTCTGGCCCCTTGAAACCCCTAATTACGTAACATATGACTTAAGTATGATACTGTATAGATAAACAGCTGTACAATGAACATTTTTGCTTGTATAATTAATAACAAATTATTGTTCAGTAAAGAGTTATTGTAAGAAGACTTTAGAGCCCCCTTGGCCCCTAATTTGAGACGTCAGCCCCTTTTTCTTGATATCAAAGGAAAGCTCGTGTAAATTGAAACAATTTTTGCATAACATGTTTTAACAAATTATGTGCACATCGAAAGGTATTACAGAAAATGTGCAAAAAATTCGTGGAAAAATTTGGTGCTAATTTTCAGGTTCAGGCGAGCTTCGAGGTCTTGAGCAATTTTCATAATTGGAAGCATGGGGGTACATCTACAGACATTCATCTACAACCCCTGAAAATTTTAAGCTTCTATCTTGATTAGTTTCGGAGGAGATGCGTGGACAAAATGACCCTTAAAAATTTACAAAATCGTCTATATCTGAAACCGGAAGTGACGTCATCATGCAAAAATTTTATAATATGTAGCGCCACTCATGCGTTATCCGTCCTGAAAATTTTGTGCAAATCGGTTGGATAGTTTTTGAGAAATAGCGCTCCAAAAAAGTCAGAAAAAGAAAAAAAAGAATAATAAAGAAAAAGAAACCATAGAATAACAAGAGGGTCTTCCGTTGGAAACGGAAGACCCTAATAAAAAGAAACCGAAGAATAACAAGAGGGTCTTCCGTTGAAAACGGAAGACCCTAATAATAGAAAGAAACAATAGAATAACAAGAGGGTCTTCCGTTGAAAACGGAAGACCCTAAAAAGAAACCGAAGAATAACAAGAGGGTCTTCCGTTGAAAACGGAAGACCCTAACAATAGAATAACAAGAGGGTCTTCCGTTGGAAACGGAAGACCCTAATAATAGTGAAAAAGAAACAAAGCAATAACAAGAAGGTCTTCCGTTGGAAACGGAAGACCTTAATAATAGAGGAAAAGAATCAAAGCAATAACAATAAGGTCTTCCGTTGGAAACGGAAGACCTTAATAATAGAGGAAAAGAAACAAAGCAATAACAATAAGGTCTTCCGTTGGAAACGGAAGACCTTAATAACTAGATCTCGTAACGAGTAGGTCTTCCGTATAATTTTTTTATTCATGATACGCTGAAACATCGATATTCTTTGCCACATCTTAAACCTCTTTGAAACTAGGTTTCTTGTCCCGGGACCGGAAACGGACGAACGGAAGTCATTGATGGAAATAAAAGCTGACATTTCTTGTACATTTGCCTTGTGTACATCACTATTTGTCAGGCTAGATGAAACATATATAATAAAGATGAAAAACCACCAAATTCATTTCATCTTCGCGTAGGACTGACAAACAAAAAGCCACTGTCAAGTTCAGTATTAGACTTTTCCCCTTTTTTATGTATAAAAATTGAAAAGGATGAATGTTTGGGCGATTTATTCGTGTGCATTTCCAGAAGAGGACATTTTCATGTATGCAAAGACGAATCTTGTATAGATACAAAAACACTTCCCCCGGGCATGAATCCTAAATTATCTATGTACGTGTGCTTTGAAATTTTTCGTGTCCGAATCGAGTTAATGGGAACCTTCTACTGTAAGCATTAAGATGCCATGCAGAATCCTAAAGATCCATCGCAAAAAAATGAGTCTTTTATGCCATTGTTGAGATGATTCAAAAAGTCGACGAGGACATACGAACGGGAAAAATTACTCCGGAGGTCCAAAAAAAGTTTACTGAGGGCCTTACAGATTATGCTAACCATATTTCAGTCAAAGATCGGTCAAAATCGGTTTATGTAAGGAAAGGAGCTGACGAATACCTAACACCCACCAGCACAGGTCCAATCAAGGGCAATAAGACGGATATATGTTTACATTGGAAGATGTTTGGGAGAAGCTGGAATACATCCCAAAAAGAATTAAGGATCAACATTTAGAGAGACAACAGGACTGCAAAAAAATATTGGAAGCTATCGAGTTTTACTGCGAAAAAATCACTGGAGAAAGAAAGGAGAAAGAAATGAATAGCGAAGTCTTCAAGAATCATCTCAGAAGCACGTGTGCAGGTTTCATTGCGAATGTAGACTGCTTTCCACTTTGTGACCACTTACTGCAAACTGGCATATTCCACCAACATCAATATGAAACTACTTTGGACGAACATAGACAAAATCGGCAAGAAGCTCGTCGGTCTTTGTTTAGTATTTTGTTGAAGAAGGAATACACACCAGAACAACTTCGAAATGTATGGGCGGCTTTTAGGGATACAAAGCATTGTATTGTTTGTTTGTTCCTAATTTTGCTTTGGGTGAAAGTCTAATAAATTCAAAGGATAAGTCAATTTTTTCTTTGTTTATATTCCCGATTTGTTGACAATCAACAAAGGTAATGTGTTCATTGTTAATAAAAATATTCCTCTGACAACAGGACATCACTTTCAATAATTATATGACAAGTCAACATACAAGTCGAACAAGTCGACAATATATTTCTAACGGGAAGAAATAATATCGGACAGGACAAGCTATTATATATTCTAAAGAGACAGCATACCATCTAAATATTTACATCAATTAACCGTAATACTGATTTTTATAAAGCAATACCTAGAAACATGCGGTTTCTGGTCACTTAATTTTGCGGTTTATATTTTGATACTACTTTTCTACGTATTCATTTTCTAAACAGCAATTACGTATTTGTCTAAAGGAGAGGCATTATTCCAATCCAGAGCAAGATATAAGGATTTAACACAGTCCCTGAAACGCTCTAATTTCCCACTTGAACGGCGCGTGAATGGTGAGCGCACGCTGAACGGAATTTGGTGAGCGCTTATGAACAGAGCGCAAAGTGAACGGTGAACGCACGGTCAACGATATGTAAACATTTTGTGAAAGCAATATGAACGATTTATTAGGAGGGCCTCGGGAGTTTATCCTAACATTGTTTTTTGTCGGTAATCAGTAAAAAATAACAATTAAACTACATGGACATGTGCAGTGGTGCCATTATGAAATTTGAAAAAAACAATCATATCCTATATCATGTATACTGCAAATAAAATCTATCCTATCCTATCTTATCATATACCATACCATTTATGTTTAGAAATAAGAGTAAAATGAAACAAAATTAAAAAAAATAATGATTTATTATCAACGAATCATCGATTAATGTAATAATTAAAATGTAATTAGTACATACACCCGAAAGGTTTTAGAACGAGGTAAGTTAATTAATTACCTGTGCACCTGAAATATTATATCGTACGCAGAGTGTACACAATTACCTAAACAAACAGGTTCATTAAATATATGTATTATAACGATTAAAGCAGATACAGAATTATTTTTTGTTTAACTAAACATTAACAATTAACATTTTCTCCTTATCATATTATAATTAAGTCAGGTAATCAGCTGATTCGTTCAGCTATAAATGTAAGAACGATTCGGGAAATTAACATTATTTTATAAATAATTAAAAACATCGAATTTATTGATAAATCATTTGGATATTTTGTTAATCTATAAATTCACAAGATTTAATAGTTAGCTTACATTTCTTAATTAGATCTGCTCCGTTTATTGTCGGGCATGCATACATATGATATCGGATATCGGAGAAATTATATGAATCGTGAAGGTACATACACACAGCGCCCGTTTCTAATTTACAATTTGTTTATTTATTTATGTGTCGAATCGTTCGTTGATTGAATTATTCTGTTTTAAACGGCTGAAGCAATAAATATAAATTATTTGTGTACTTATTTATCGCTGTATTGTGTAACCTAAAATTTTCACAGTAACTGCATACTTACGCCATTTTTGGATTGTTCAAAACATGGCGTGCATCAATATTCTTCACCGTTTTGTTAATATATACCATTGAATAAATAGTGCCTGTTTGGGTGAGTGACAGTTGATATTGACACCCCCGAGAAAATCATTGTCAAGGAATGTTTTAATTTTAAAGAACACTTTACTGCTTTTATTTTCACTATTCAATTGCATTATTTCAAACGCATAAATGACTTCTTTAGGAATGATGGGAAAAACAAACGACATATTACAGTACAGACTGTAGTCATTAAAAGACCCCCCCCCCCCCCAATCCTTTTGCAATGTACCGGTATTTTTTAGGACGTGCGGTGCTCAAGAGTATATTATAAATTCAACGGATTAAATTTTGATTTAAATGATGTTTCTGGTGTGTAAAATAAGTTTATTTCCACCTTTACGCACGGGTTCTTTTCTCGTTTTGTTGTCGCTCACATTTTGGAGTTCCGAATGAAAATGAATGAAAACGGACTGCACAATAAGTGAACGCTGAACGAATGGTGAGCGCAAAGTGAACGCATTGTGAACGCACAGTGAGCGCGCGGTAGGCACTTTTTGAACGGTGAGTGCGCACGGAACGGAGCAGAGAGCGCAAGTAAACCTACGTTGAACTGGGTAAAAATCAATTAGGCACTTGGTGAACTTGGCACTTCGTAAACTCGGCAGTTGGTAAATTCGGCATCTGAAACTGGTTAATTCGGTACTTTATAATTGTATATTGCTTAAAACTAATTAAAGCAATTTTTTGGTTTGCCATTTGCTATAAACATTTCTTTAAAATAAACTCACTGTAAGCTCATTGTGCGCGCACGATGAACGCATTGAAACATGAAATAGTAAACCGTTTCAAGAACTGTAGTAGTCTGCTAGTATATCTGTCTTTTTACACCTTTGTTCTATTCTGACATTTCCTTTCATTATTTTTTGCAACACAAATGATTAACGGTAAACAAAAAAAAAAATACAGCTCAAAATGATAATTTGTTCATAAAAATCAAACCAATGCAATAAGAAATACAATACAAAGAAACTGTCAGCGTTTACTGTCACATTCCATGTTTATACTATTTCGTATTGTTTTTGATAAACACAAAATATCACACATTTCTATCCATAGGTTTGCAATAATGAACTGTGATCAACGGAAACATCTCGTTCATTCAGACATTAAGTTACTATCAACCTAATGGAATAGTCGTTTAATTGAGATTTGTAAGTTGCGTTAGAAATAATTGGCCATTTTGTATTCACGCCTGCTTCATAAAAAATTAATGAAACACATCTCTGTCTTTATTCGTAGAAATAAACCTAATCATTAAAAAGTTATTTCTGAAAAATAAAACGAATACGCAAGCTAGAAATGATCATAAGAACATAACAATTATAAGGTTTTAAAATGTTAAAAGTGGAGTATTACAATTTTATAACAAACCCCAAAGATCTTAAACAATATATAAACAAAAAAACTTGTCCCGTTTAAGATATTGTGTATTAGGTAAGTAGACCCAAACATATGCAAACCCCCGCCGTACACAGTAAAAACAAGATATTTTTATTCGAGTTTTTAAGCTTTACATTTTTCTGTTTGTGTCGTTTTCCTTTTTTAAATATCGGTTTTATGTCGAACGTAATGTAAGAACGAATGTAAGATAACAACTCCAAATAATTGGTTTCTCTTTATAATTTTAAAAAGGAATATTTTACATGACATATAAGGTTAAAGTTTTATGGATTTGTCTCTTTTTAATTTCTAAAAATAACGTCGAACGTGACAACACAAGGTCAGAGCTTTATAAACACTCTGCCCCGCGAACATATTTACCTGTTCGGTTTATTCCCACGTAGTAAAATTCTGAAATTCTTATTCCCACCTGGCTAAAACTGTGATTTTCACACCTGAGTGAGCACTGGGTATAGTCTGTTCTAGGTGTGAACTACCTGCATAATAACCACTTGTGATATACTGTTAGATATTCTTGATAACATGGATTTACAGTGTTTTAAAAATGTTAAGAACTATCAGTTATTAAAAGGTTTCATATTTATAAATTAAATAAATTAAATTAAAAATAAATAAATTAAAAAGGAAGATGACCATATATTCTGTATTCTGATGTTAACATATATCAATTTGATTACTATAGTCATTCTTTTGAGCTACATGGTTAAATTTGATTCTGGCTCTTCAAAACCGTCAGATTTGTAAATATAATCATCCCTAGATAAACGCCTAAATAAAAAATTTATCCGTACATATTTTCATTAACCCATTGTTTCATCACCGATTGATACTTTATAATGATTTTTTGTTTGCTTGTTTGTTTGTTTGCTTTTTGGGGCGGGGGGGGGGGGGGGGTTGCTCATAACAACCCGTATATGTGTCTTTGAAATCAACATGTACAGATCCGGTTATTTCATAAGAAGGGGGGAGGGGGAATCAACTTTCTACATTGCTACGTGCATTGTTTTAAAATCAATTGTAAAGAAGAAATGTTTATAATGCAAGTTTTAACGAGGACTACACACAGTAATAATGTTGAAAAAATTAAGCACGCATGCAGAATATTACATTAACAAGCGTTTCAGTAACTGTATTCTAACATTCTTAAATCATCTATCCACATAACCTTTTCATTTGATTAAAAAAATAAAATTTATAGAATGTTCTTATAAAAGTTAGTACAAACTTTCCAGATAAAATTATACACTGCTTTATACGTTGCAACAACAACAAAAATAACATCAAATTCATTTACTTTGATTTTTCCATTTCATCTGCAACTCCTTTCGGGAAAATTAGCATAGGAAGTGCAATACCTTCTTTGACCAAAATCGTGACCATGCCCATTTAATGCATCTATGTTTACCTTCTCATCACTCAAAAGAATGAAAATCGAGTAATTTTAAATTCAATTCAATTCAATTCTTTATTCGCTCAAGACCAGTTCACTGGTATTTGAGGTTCAAAATCAGTATATACAAATGTACACGAATACAGTCAAGGATCACATGTACAGTAGAAGTAATAATGACAAAAAAAAAAGTTAAAATCACAATACAATAGGTTGTTAAAGTTGGTTTCTGGAAGAACAGACTTTGAAAATTTTCTTAATAAATATTGACAAGTTTTTTAGTTTTTCTACATTAAAAGTATTCATGAGCTCGTTAAATTTTATAATATTTGGGTTTTCATAATATCTCTTGGGTAAAAACATTTTTCTGTCGTTTACAAAATATGTACATTCTAAAATATAATGAAATTCATCCCCAATACTATTAGAATCACACATTGTACATTTTCTTAAATGTTTTTCAATATTATGCCATCTACCTGTTTCAATGGGGAATCGATGATTACATGTTCGTAATTTTGTAAACGTGATCCGTAGATCTGTAGGTAAAATCAACAAGTACTTTTCTAAATTGAGATTTGTTTTAAAAATTCTATAATTAATACATTTTGGTGAGTTATCTACAATACTTCTCCAATCTTGTACAAATTGATTTTGTAATATTTCTTTAACTATTGACTTAAGCCAGTTATAACTACATATTGTTTGATTTTCCCATATATATGACAACCCGCATGAGTTGAGTATATCATGTATACATTGTATCCATGGATGTATAAAAGATCCATTTTTGTAACATCTATAAAAATAACAATAGATTACATTAGTGAGTTTACAATCGTGGGCTGTCAAAACTTTTGCCCAGTACATTATCATTTTAATTTTAACAAAGAGTGACAATGGATACCTTCCAGTTTCTCCATACACCATACAATTTGGAGTACTTGATTTAAGATTAAGAATAAATTTCAAAAATTTTAAATGTACCTTTTCAATAATATCTAAATTTAAAATAAAATTTACCCAAGATCAATCATAAAACAAACCCTTTTCAATTATTAAAATTTACATCTATTACATGTATTTAATTAATCATTATGTTTTTTTTATTTTAAAATATAATCTTAAGAATTTGTCTGTTATTTTTTCATTTAATTAAAAATGTACCTAAGGTCAATAATTGAACAGACTATAATTCACCTGTAACTAATTTCCTTTGATCTTTGACCACCTTACCTGTGCACCATTCCCACTTAGCTAAAATCAGTCACCCATAGAAAATCAGAATTTTAGCTAAGTGGGAAGACACCACCTGTTCCGGGTATATCTGGTATAATGTCTATCCGAGTCAAAACGCCTGCTGGTTTCAATGTTTTAAACTTTGTTGTTATTTGCTGCCGTGATAAAAAAGTATTATGTGGAAATAACAACTAAAGTAAAGATTTACCAATGGAATCTAAGGGAATACTACTATTATTGAAATGTAAGTTAAATAACGATAAATGTACTTTCGGTTTGGCAGAATTTTTTGATAATAACACACTCTGATACAATTAAGTCGTTGTAATTTAATAAATAGATACATATGCTTTGATATCATTGGCAATGACTTTTATTTACATCATTTTATCATATGTGCACTGTATGTCTATAATTATCAAAGAGTCTAATGATAGTTTTTTTGTTTAGAAAATTTGGAAGCTATAAAACGCTTGAATAATCCCACAAAAGAGATTCACTTAGGCTGGTACTATATAGAAGGGAGGATAAAACATAAACTCAATCGAAAATAAAAATTGTCGTAGGATTCATGAACAACGTTAACAGCAAAAAGTATTTTCCATATTACTTGAAAGATGAGAACAGATACAAAGTTAATATTTTAATTTAACAATGGCATCTTTATGTTCATCAAATGAAAAACATAACTTTAATTGCGTTATAATTGCATGTGTGGATTTCATAAAGCTACCTCTTACAGACATTTTAGCTAGTCGCATTAAACCTGTGAACCTTTATAAAGAAATAGATTCATGCCCATCACTTAAGTTGAATGGACAATGTTGTCTACGTTCTGATCAGCGGAAAGTTTGTTTCATTAAGCCACCTGATTTACCTAATTACGCTGATTTTGATGCTAGTTTGCTTTACAAGCTCATTAGGAATTTATGCCCCTCTCTGAAGCCAACACAAGGATGGGGAAAGGAACCAAATCCAGCCGATACGGATATTGGGGATGACATAGAGCGCCTGAGGTTGTTTAGAAACATCTACTTTGCCCATGTTTCTTCTGCAGCAATTTCTGATACCGCGTTTAAAGATTTGTGGAAGAATTTAAAGTCCGTCACTGGCAGATTTCAGTTAAGAATGGGACACTGTGGAAATTATAAAGAAGAGTTGATAAAGATTGAACGCACTAAATTTACGCATGATCATTTGCAACATTACAAACTGCTTTTGGAAGCATTTGTGAGATTATCACCAGAAGATGAAGGTTTGTGAAATATATTACAAAAGATATATATATATATATATATATATATATATATATATATATATATATATATATATATATATATATATATATATATACATGAACTTAAAAATTGTTTTAATAGATTATAGCAGTCTCAACTGTTGCTTATTGTGTGTTATTTTATCAGATGAACCAGACATTTTGATAAAAGGCGAAGAGGAAGTAACCTGTGGAGATTCTGCAAGTTTTGAAGCAGAAATAAAACCAGAAAATATAGGAGACTGGTTAATTACTTGGCGGAAACGCATTGGAAATGACATAAGATGTATTGACACCAGTATGGAGAAATACAGGGGTAGTACCACCAGAAAACTGGTCATACAATCAGTGTGTAAAGAGGATCAAGGGGAATACCGGGCCATTCTTTCACGTTCATCAAATGGAAACGAGTACAGACAATCAAAAAACACCATTTGTTTACGGGTTTTGGGAGGTATTATGCACGGTGAAACGCTTTAAAGGGGCATAGTCACAACTTTGGTCAATTTTTTTTCTTCCGATTTTAATGTTAACAAGGCTTCAAGTAAAGCATTTTTAACGGGCAACTAAAGTTTGAGTGTCAGTCGCTGAGTAATAAGGATGTTACAGAGCTTACAATTCTTTGCTATGTAAACAACGCTTTTGTTTACATTTTGAATGTTGAAGTAAGAATTCCAGTTTTAGATCTAATATAAATATGTTAGACGTTAGGAACTAAATACATACAGATTTAAAAAGAATTTTTATTGCTATATTAAATCTAGGTAAGCAAAAACAAGACACAAACATTTTTTACATGACAAAGAATTGTGAGCTTTGTATCTTGCTTTTAACTCTACGACTGACTTTCATTTATTTTGTGTAAATAATAAAAACAGAAAAACAGAATTCCCCCAAAATCGTGGTGATGCCCCTTTCTAGTTTTATCAGGCTTGTTAATTGCTTACAGTCTGATACGCCTGCTTAATATATGAAACTGCATCTCGATTATAAGAGATAATTAAAGTAATATTAAATTTTATTACAAAAACTAAGTGAACAATATATTTATTCTTGAGCTCGAGAAAAATAATTAAAAGTAAATGTAATTTGCGGGTTTTTTTTACTAAAGTAAAATAGCGACCATTTCGTAAAATGAGAAAGCATAAACAAAATCTAAAGTGTAAATGAATACCTGGTGACTAGTTGAAAAATAATGCATTTTTAATTGTTATCTTGATTATAGATCAACCACTTATAAAGGATCTACAAGTTACAACAGGAAAACACTGCATTAATTTACTTTGCAGTTATGAAGTTTTAGGACGTTCACCTAAAGTATCTCGCATAGCATGGAGTAAGAATGGAGAATTTTTAGATGAAAGGGTCATTTCCTTTGCTGAGAGCATTATTTCTGAAAGTTGTTATAAAATAACGTCACCTTCTAACGAAGACAAAGGGAAATACTCCTGCACGATAACTAATGCTGTGGGATCAGTATCAGAAGAAATTACGTTAGGTAATGCAAATTTATTACGTTATTTTATTTTTGTTCCAGTCAACATTCTGAGCATGCTATACCTTTTAAAAAAGCCAAATTAGAACATTAAACATACATGCATTTTCACAAAAAAAAAGCTTATGCTGAACAGTGAAGATTTGCTTGGTGCAATGTAGTTCATTTATTATTTCAACAAAATGCAATGCCAATGTATATTTTTAAATGTCGATAACATTTTCTAAATTGTAAAATTCTAACAATTGCGTCTGATAAAAACCCCTAAAAATATCGGTACTATATATTTTATTACCGAAACACGGAAGTTTAATATTAATATCTTCGGTAAAGAAGGTAAATCAGGGATCTAAAACGACGTTAGATAGATACCGGGGTATATCATATATACAAATAAACATTGATATCAATCTGAATGAAAACAGCGTTCAAATTGCCTGCACATCTTGAAACGATGACGTTAAAAATAACCACTTAAAGCTTAAAAACTTACATGTTATAAGTTAAATACATTGAACAAAACATGCAGTTAAGTAAAATAAAGTTGAATCAAAGAGAAAACAATATACAAATCATTTATTTATTCCCTACATCATTCCTGTATAAATAGATAATGACAAACTATTGTTACTACCTACCGACTTCCAAATAGTTACATACGGATAGGTATCTTTTCTTTAATATTCTTTTTGCTGCAAAGTTCATGACTAGAGTTTACATATGTATACTTACTTCCTAATCCCTACCAGAGGCAGTAGAAGTACCACAAGAAGTAGTTGTAAAAGCAAACCCCATAGAATGTAATAATGTATGGAGTAAAGTAGAAGAGTTTTATTATAGTGCTCCATAGTTTATGTATATTATGATAAACGCGATAAAAAGACATGGAGACTGATTTATTTGTACAATCTCACATGGTTTGTTAACGGTGTTGACTGACATAATATTAAAACAAACAATGTCATTAATAAATTTGTTTGAATTCCTCATGTCACACAGTATCATTATTCATTTCAATGCTTTTTAAATATATATAGTGTTTTCTGCATTGACATTAACTGCCCTTGTACAATACCGGTATGTCATTGTAAACCAATAGGTTAAAAAACTGCTGTTGAAACTGTGAAAAAATATATGGCAGCCAGTTATGATCATTTGACATATTGGATCAAATTTTCGAATTTCGTTTAATCTAAACATTAAATCGTACTTTTTTACATTAACACTTTTTCAGATGTTCCAAGTGTTGAAATTGAAACAGATTCCAAGGTTTGTTTTGGTTCTAAAACAACTTTTAGATCTAAAGTTTCATCAATTCCATCCCCAAAGAAAGTAGAGTGGCAGACAAGCAAAGATGAAACGGATTACCATTGCATTGATATAGAAGACCCTAAATATTATGGGAGTAATGCCATTCCTGAATGTCCTTTACTTGTCATTCCGAAGACAACGTTTGACGACAAGCTATATTATCGTCTTGTAGTTTTGAATAAAATTGGAGGTGGTATCAGCAACACAGTGAAAATCAATGTCACAGGAAGTATGATTTTATTTTCATGGTATAAATCGTTAACTGAACGAATATTAACTATCTATCTGAACATGTGTATGATGATGTACAAATGATGTTCTTATATGCATCTAACAGTACAATTTATCAATACAGATCTTCCAAACATCTCGACAATTCAAGAAACAAACATAAAGAAAAAATTTGTAAAATTGATTGGGAATATATTTCTGGATGACGAGTCACCGGGTCTTCTTGAGGTGTTTTGGACAAAGAATGGAAAGAAGATAGATATTAAAGGAAGTGGTGGGAGATTATCAGAGGTTACCATTGACGACCCATCGCTGATCATCAAAGAAGTATGTCATCACGATGCTGGTCCTTACCAACTTACGGCTACTAACGCCGTCGGACCAACTAAGAGTGACGAAATTGTTCTTGGTAATATCAAATAAATCAAAATGTGTAACAGTTTGTTTAATAACTGTAACAGTTAAAGCAAACTCCACTATGGTGTATATTCCTTTTACCACTTGGATAAATAAGTTAACAAAAATCAGATTTAAAGGGGCATGGCCACAATTTTGGTTAAAATTTATTACCGATTTTAATGTTTACAAGACATTTTTAACAGACAACTAAAGTTTTAGTGTCATTCGTTGAGATAAAAGCGAGCAACAGAGCTTACAATACTTTACTATGTAAACAAAGCATTTGTTTACATTTTGAATGTTGAAGTGAAAATTCAAGTTTAAGACCTAAAATGAATGTGTCAGACGTTAGAAACTGTTAATCATGCTGAAACTGAATAAGAAGATACGAATCAGCTTAAAAAATACTTTTTACTGGTAAATGTATAATGAACCCGTGTTAACAAAAACAAAACACGATCCTTGTTAACATGACAAAGAATTGTGAAGCCTTGCTTTTTATTTAACGACTTACCCTCAAATTTCATTTGATCATTAGAAATGCAATCCTAAAGTATTGTAAATAATAACAGAAAACTAGAATTCGTGACTATGCCCCCTAAATGTCAATAAACAACTTTAAAAAAACATATTCGAAATCAGTATTTTGGTTGAATCAAATATTATATTTACTAGATGATACCCCGCGGAAGCGCGGGAATGAACACATTACATATTATTATAACATTATGCTTCATATTGATAAAATGTTGATCATGTTGATAATTTTTTTTTTTCATTTTTGTATACATTTTGTCAATTTTTTTTCCATATTCCAATTCTTTTAAAATCAAAATATACAACAAACTGCATTGTTGGATATTTAGAGGAGCGGACAGGGATGAAAAATCTAAACTGAAATGGGTAATATATACATTACATGTACGAGGCCTTAATCCGGTTTGTTGCAGCTGACTTGAAGAAATAAACTTTTTTATTCTACATGTATTTATTTCAAACCATTGAATTGTTATTTAATGTCCCTCTCTTTGAATTTGGTTTTTTAGGTCAATTTTCAATATAATATCTGTTACTGTCGCAAATAAGAATTTCAGATAAAAAAAACAATTTGGAGGGGGCGGGGGCATCTCCATTCCCCATTAAACTGTCCCGTTTCTGCATACATTATTTACCCATACAGTATAGCAATCCCGAGAAGTTTGACAGTATATAGCAGGCACGTAGCATCATTTTTGAAAGTGGGGGGCCAGACACGCAAAAAATACTTTTAACTTTAATTCAACTGTTTATTTCATTATTTTCAATTCAATTTTTTTTACATGGTCCCATAAAAGTGGGAGGCCAACTCCATGTTAATTCAATTTTTTGTATGTAAAATTAAGAAAAATTAAGAAAAATCTTTTCTGCGCAAAAAGTTTGGGGGGGGGGGGCGCCCCCTTCTGATGCTACGTGCCTGTATAGACGTAGAATACAATTTTCTGTTCATTACTGTTAAAGGTGTACAGCTAATCTGTCGTGGTATAAAAATGTATGAAATTATAACACACTAGGTATTGTATTATTATCCATGTGTATGCATATTTTATTCCAAAGTTGTCAGATTTAAAGTAGCTGGTCAAAGCCGATGGTTAAATCGCCAACACTTTCCGCCATGATGTCATTAAGGAAGGAGTCTTTTCTGGTTTTCGACTTGTCAAACGTAAATTTGATTAATTGTTCATTAAATCAAGATGAAAGGAAATTAAAATAGTATATTTTTCTTTCTTTTTTACTATCATACAACTTGGCATAGAAAAATGTAATCAATGTTTAGAATGGAACAAGGACTATATTTTTGGCGTAACATTGGCGTAGGAAAATATCACATGTTGCGCAATTCAGAATTGCTGCAGATTATATATATATAATGAGTCTGTTTTAGCATTTTAAAAACAATAACAATAATGTTGGATTTTTTTTTACAAATGTGAATAAATAATATGATATTTGGGTTTCAGAATATGTTTTTAAAATATGATTTGCCTATCAAATAACATTTTTATAAGCTTTTCAAAGCGCCCATTCTATACATTGATTTTTGTGAAAAAATCACTAAAATCAGTTTTTCTCTCTTATGAAATGGTCAATATATTAGCTTTTCTGTCATTTTATATCTTTATATAAAGTCTTCATAATACATAAAAATTAGAAATATTTTATTATTGGAAGAATAAAAAAATAATCAAAATTTCTTCAAAATTTAAGAAAATTAGAGGAAATGCGGGCAAAGCAATATCAATTTGAGTATAAATATTTATTCCAATTTAGTAGTATAAGCTGATAGACACTCTCATGGTCTATGATTTCATTGAAGATTTGAATCTTCAAATCTTAAACAAATGTCTACAGAACTATAAAGAGCTACACTTATTTTTATCATTCTTTACGTTGAGGAAAAAGGTAGTGACCTTGACCTGACCTTTATCCGAAAACAAAAAGGTCAAATTTAATTAAACTGATAGAATCATTAAGTAATATGATCCGTTTGACTGTGTCAAAATTTCATGCATTTCTTATTATAAGAAGTATGTTTGATAATGAAAAGACTCCTTCCTTAAGTCAACCCGTTTCTAGGCACCCTGTTCTGGAAAGTTCATTCCATTAGTACTAAAATCGTATGAATTGTTCCATTTTATTTATGAACTTTTGTATTAATCAAAGTCCAATCCAAGGTATCTGCCCGCGATGCATGATGAATTCGCCCCACACTTTTCGTTAATTAGTCAATCCGCGTTCTTGGTTACCCCGATCTGCATATGGAGAAATGATGTACATTTTACTAATTTGCATAGCGGCCATATTGTTATCACAATGGCGATTTTCAGTACAATAGAATATATTGAAAGGAGTGAGAAAATTAAAAAACTTAAAAGATAAGTATTTCGGAGATATTTTCTCCTCATTTGGTTTTGTCATTTACTACATCCGGGATCGGAATGTGCTTGCTTTGTTTACATTAGATATTGAGATGGCGGTTCCTTTTGAATCCGAATAATCGAAGCGGGGCGTTGTAGGAATAAAGTGTGTTTTAGTGATGAAAGACGTCATGAAGGGATTTTGGAATTATTTTTAAAATACGTGCCATTCATAGGTAAAGATGTTCCTTATATATTTACAAAGTTTACATTGCACACTAATTGTGTCAGAAATCTTGACTCAAATTAAAAAAAAGTCTTGTCGGTTCCTTTTCACTTCCAATATAGCATTTTTCAAGATTTTTTTTAGTAAGCTATCGGACTTGAAGCTAGGCATTTAGGCTTTATATTAAATCATTAGGCCTATATTGCATATCTCTATTTAAGGATTATCATATAAATTGAATGAGATTTTTCAGGTTAAATTTCAATTTTGTTTCAAGCTGATTTGTTTAACTGGTTTTTTTATATACTCATGTTAGCCGGTATAGTCCTATTTTTAGATAATCTAATGGTTGAATAGGGATTCAAAGTGAATTTGAAGTGTGAATCACTGTTTATGGTGACAAAAACATACACAGATAATCTATGCGTTGCCCTAACACGTATTCTCATTCAAAAAAATTTCATACATACAAGGTATGTAATATTCATTCGCAAGGGAGACAATTTGAAGACATGAATATTAATGAGAGCAGTGTCACGTAGAATTTAGCTCATGAATAAAATGTACGTGAATTCTCCATGTAAAGTGCAGTGAAAAACACAACATACTACATCGAGTTATTTGATTTCATTTTTTTAAACAAAGTATAACATCCGACTATAAATGCATGTATATTGAAATTAAGGAAATTATTTAGCTGTCTCTTTTTAAGAACAACCAATCATTTTACATTACAAGATGCTCCAGATGTCTCTTTTGACAAGATTAATAAAGAAGATGGCAGTCAATGGTTTGTTGCGACGATTCAATCGATTCCATCACCCTGTTTTGTACAGTGGAGCTTGAAAAGCATGAATGATGATATGTTCACACCAATAGATGTCAACTCTGAAGACTACAAGGGGACATTGAACACTCTTCCCCACCCTGTGTTGGTTGTGAAGAATTCAAATCAATTTGAATTTAACAGCTATCAAATAGAAGTTGCAAACTTTGTTGGAAGTACGATCAAAAACATAGGTAGGAAAATTTAAACGCGTATGTTTAAATGTTAATTGAATACTGCTTAAAGAGACAATACGGCGCATCTTATCAAAATACCGACTTGAAAAAAATTTCCCATCGGGTTCGGTATTTTTGTACTACTCATGGATGTATAAACTTTCAGAAAATTACAAAGTTCTCCATGAAATAAATCTAATTATTTCATTAAAATTAATAATTACGTATAACCTATCACGTATTTACATCGCAACGTGTCACAGGGTTCAGCCTTCTATACTATCAGCATGCCTATTTACTGTAAACAAAACTTGCTCGCGAAGATTCTCCTGGATATGTTTTGTTGATAAAAATATGCCTTTTCTACTTCTCCCATGTAATAATTGTTCAAAGTTTTTTTGTTTGTTTTTTTTTTTTTTTTACAAATAACCACAATTATTATTTTGTAAGCATGCATGTATTTTTTAGTGTTTATCATGGGAGTTGCTACAACCTAAATTCATTTTAATTCGTAAATGAGGCCCCTTGAGGGGTTATTTGACATATTTATGTCTGTTCATTTTAAAATAGACCGAAATTGGTAGATCATTTATAAATTATCAAGTAAGTGAGGATGTGTTCCGTTTAGAAAGTCCATTTAACGTTGTATACCATGATGACCGTAGTCAGACGAAGATCTTGTAGTTTTTAACACGCGTCAGTGACTGTCAATCAAAGTCCACGTGGTACAAATAAACGATATAAGATTATTCCGGTTTGTACGACCCTTAAATTTCCGGAAACTCATAATAACATTAATTATGTGAAAGGGATTTTTTTGTATTTGAATTTATATTCTATTTTATTTATATTTGATTATTACAATCAACGTCATTTCTTATCTCCTAACGATACAATAAGGTAAATCTAAAGTTATTTACAC
The DNA here is from genome assembly GCF_963853765.1 of Magallana gigas. Lineage (NCBI taxonomy): Eukaryota > Metazoa > Mollusca > Bivalvia > Ostreida > Ostreidae > Magallana > Magallana gigas. Next base: position 50,232,720 of record NC_088858.1, on the reverse strand, counting down.
GTATGTTTTCAGCTGTACTGCCTCTTTAACTTTTGTTAAAGTGTATGGGAATGGGTAGCCGAGATTGATATATTTATTTTCTTCCGCCACCAAGGTTGATATGATAACTCCAAGGCCAAAATCTTTGTTTGCATGTAGTTCAACACATAAATGGATTGATACAATTTTTTAATGGTGATCTATAATTAAACGTAAATGCATTTACATTTAAATACAAATATATGTATATTAATTGCATAAAATGTAGTAAAATAACTCACTGTGTATATCAGCAATATTAAATATCACCATCAGTCAAGCTGACAGGCTACGAAGTTCTATATAACAGTCATCTTTCTTCGGGGGTGAGATGAAATTAATTTTCGAAGTTCGTGCTAAAAATATATTGCTCATTCTCAAAAACCAGAAAATTCCGTTTAGCACACTCTTTTATTTATCGATCCATCCGCCAAAGGCTATCCGTAGATCACTCTTACTACAATCATACTACATGTATTAATGAATGCATAACTGAATAAATAAATGTGTGAATAAAAACAAACGAACAATGAGGAATGAAAATATAAAATGTAAAATAACTCAATGTTTATTTATATATATATTTTATTGCTTTTCACAGATGATCAAACTCCACAGATACAAAATGATAAAGGTACACAAACAGGCATAGAAACAGGTTAGAAAACAAAATATGTCATTTGTGAATTTCAAAATATATTTGTTGTCATTTACAAAAAAAAATTAAGAGTAAACAAAACAACTTGCTAATGAAGCAAAGTTTTCTCTTCCAAACAAAAGAAAAAAAATCAACATTGGCAAATAAGTATGATAAAACAATTGTAAACTGTAAGAGGAAGCACATCAACATTTTGTTCTTTATCTAAAATGCTTACCATCTAATGAAAAACTGCAATTTAATCTCACAAATTGCTTGATTTATAACACTTAAGGACGTTGTTTACTCAGGCTTTGAGTTCTCGAATCCGGATTGCTAAAAAGTTCAATTTCATGAGTAAAATTTGTTTTAAATACAAAAAGAATTTATGAAATGAATTATTTTTGACATAACAATCGATTTTTTTTTTTAATTATGAAATTAGGCTAAAACGTTTGACTTTTAGCAAAACAGAGGAAATTAGGACTAAATTTTTCAGATTTTGTTTTCCACTGAAATATTTTTGGTAGTACTATAATATTTAAAGTTAAGATTTTATTTGCTAGTCAACATAATTTTGCATATTTTTTGTTGGTTTTATCTTGCCTTTTCGTATATAAAATACTATGGCACACACAACAAATATATTGAAAAATGCTTAAAAATGATATAAGACACCATATCTCAAAATTTTGATCATTGACTTCATATAATTTTTCTGCAAGCAGAAAATGGTCAATATACTTAGTTTAATACTATAAATGTTAAAGCATTATCATCATTCAGTTTTTTGTTAAACTGAATCAAAAATGGGTAGTAATTTGAAAACTGATAGAGGAAATTCGGTCTAGAATATCTATAAAGATTGTGAATGAAAACTTAATGCTTTGTATCTATTTAATGTCTCTACCATTCATAAACTGTATTTCATTTGTTAAAAGTAAAGCAATTTGTATTAACTTCACAATTAAGAAATTCTCAATCATAGTGTAAAATTTTTATGGATTTTTCTTACATTTTCAAAAAATATTCAATGGCCATTAACTCAAAAAGTAGGTCATTGATCAACTTTTATGAAAATGAAGAATAACACTACCATGTAAGGTCTATAACACACAATAGTTGGTTTTTCATTATCATCAGTGGAATTTTTTTTCATTTTGAGTAAACGTTATCCTTAATCATAATCAGGAAGACTTTGCAGTTAATTGATATTTTTTTCGAAATTTAGTAAGTTTCCCAATCTCATTATTAAATTGAATTTCAGAAATCGTCCAGAAACAAACAGAGGTCTGATAAATTGTCAATGGAGTTTTGCTAATCCTATGGCAATGAATATCTTTTTGCTGTTCTTAGATGATAAAAATCTTCATATCAACAATAATATAGGTACACAAAGAGATATGGTAACATGTGGGGAATAAGAAATGTGTTTTCTGTGTATTTTGTGATTCATTTACTCATCTTAATTAAATGTTAATTAAATGATTTGGCTAATAAATGAGAATTTTCCCTGTTCAGAAAAAAAAATGTTGAGATATGCAGATATAAATATGGTAGAGCAAAAGTTAAGAACAGATATACTATCTTTGTTCTTTATCAGTTATATAAATAGCTAACTCTCGAATGATGAGTAGCAATTCAAGTTCATCCTTTCATTGATTCTAACACGTATTGAGTAGGAGTACGAACTCTTTCTTAATGGAATGTTTTAATATTTTGTGAGTTTTACAATCTAAATTAATTTCATGTGAAAGTGTCCTATGTTTTTGGTCAATTCAGCTTGATTGAAAAATATAAGAAATTGCTAAAAGCAAAACATTTAGTTTCACTCCAAATACCACAAAACAAACGAACGCGTTTTGGACATCAAATAGCCTAAAGGATAAAAGATTTTAAGTGAAAACAAGTAGATGCATTGAATAAGAGATGAACTAGCGACATCTGACTTTCAAAGGTTTTATTTCGGAATAAGGAGATGGAGCAAAAAAGAATACATTGAAGGGAACAAATTGAATGTTTTGAGCTAATTTGACATCAAGTGGTTAGAACTATTAAAAAAATGCAGAAGAAAGGCACAGGAAATATAGATTGGGTATTTTATATTTTGTCCATCTCTTGTCGTGACGTCTTGTTTTAGACGTTACCGTGTTACCCACTGACAAAACACACTACTTTCAAAATCAAGTAACAATTTTACCTTTCGGAACAAAACTTTACATATGAGCCAATATTATATGATGTTGCATAATTTGATGTGTTAGTTATGACTTGCATGAAAGACAGCGACATCGTTTATGTTTGTTTTGACTGGCTCTCGTACATTTATATGCATTGTTAATTTAATTTTTGTCGTATGGTCATAAGAGATGATCGTTATCACTTGGGTTATCATCTGATGAATCTGGACAACTATAAAACTGTTTTATGGGCCCAAGAAACATTTAAAAATATCTACGCTATCTTTGGTAAAAGAGATGGAATTCTAAAATCTGTGTGTATACAAGTATTGTAAAATACATTTTTATTTTGATATATGTCATTGACTTTTAAAAAGGTGTGATGGAAAACCCATTATACAGGGAGCCAGGTCCAGGAATTAAGTTTTCTAAACTTAGCGATTATCTAGCAGAAAATTTTCCTCGTGAAAAACTCAAAAGGCTGAAAAATTTGCTACAGGGTAGGTAATTTCCCACAATATCGATTTTAATTATACTAGTTAATTACAAGAAAACGACACTCATTGTAATATGTTCTTCTTTGTTGTAGCGTCAGGCAAGGTACAGAACATGACAAATTTGCAGTTAGCAAATTCTGCCTTGGAATGCTTTACAATTCTTCAAGATGAAATGCTTTTTAGCCCAAACGATGTTATTTTTATGCAGTTCCTTTGCAAAGAGATGGGCTGTAAAAAATTATATACACGATGCATAAAATATGCATCAAATAATAAAGCTCTGTGCTTTTTTGAAAGACCAGTAGGTAGGGATTGAGAATATAGAATTTAGAATACTTAATTCAAATCTTTAATGTCCCACAATAAATAATAAGGTTATTTTTCACCTTAAATGTTTTACCATCACTTATTTATATTCAATTCAGACAAGATGTAAGAACGTACAGTTCCATATAATTAATAGAACTAAATGTTTTTTATTAAATATTTATCACCATGTATTGAAATTTTTTTTAGAAAATGGGTGTACGAATGTACAATTTCATATACAAGGGGATTTAACTGCCTACACTAAAGAGCAAATAAAACACATTGTTGAAGTTGTTGCTGATATACTGGATTGTGATATAGAGGAAATTCTAGTTAATGGCGTGCGACCTTCAGCAAGTTTTTTCCTGGTTCTCTCAGTAAAAGAAGCTTACATTTGGAAGTTAAAAGACATGAATGAGCACAATCATATCAGACTGATAAGACTGAACATTGACTTTATTATTGTTGACAAAACGACAATAAAACTCAAAAGGCAAAAAGGTAAACTAAATTATCTAAAATAATTTTTATATTTAACTTTATGATTAGCTGCTAGATAAATATATATATTTTTATCACATGTTTCGGCTCTCGCGATGTTATATTCTCACGATTTGATGCAAACCGGTTGAATCGCGGAATTAATTGGGTACTCACGTAAAATAAAGAATCTACAGTAGTAATATGCATTGTTTCTTTGAAAATGTTTTTCTCTACAACAAGACATCAAACAATCAATTTAAGAAAATTGTCGGGACTCTATTAAGATTATGATTTTATAGACCAAGGGTCCAGGGTTTTGGTGTAAGGATGGGGCTTAAATGATCATGTAGTGATTACGCATATATATGTATTTATTCTGTGATAATCATCTTACCAACAAGCAGTCAAATTAAGTAATTATCAAAATGATGAAGATAGCCCCTATCAAAATAATTGTGATATTTATGGCCATGGGATTCGAAACTCTTTCTAAATTTGTTTTCGTAGAGGATTTAAATTCGTGGGAGAGGACTAACCACGAATACCACGAAAATTGAGCCACCACGAATATTAATGATTCCACAGTAATAGACTCAAATTTTTGGTCATTTGTACCTGAATATTACCAATTTGTGTTTATTTTTTCTCAATCAAGCTTGGCTAATTAATAATCAACGGAAATTCCTAACAAAAGTCCGGAAATCATCATGATTTTTTTTGGATATATTTATCGTAAATTTTATCCAATTCAGCCTCAAGATTGCGTTTTTTAGTCATATCAATATGCTGAAATTCTAATTTTTCAATGTCGTCTATTTTTTTCCCAATGATAATATTCTGTGTTTAATACTTTCTTTTGAGTTTTTTGCAAAGTTAATAGACAATTCACGAAAATTTGCTTTATATCGTATTCTGTTTATCAAAGAAAATAAAGACGATAACTCTAGCCAATGCATTTATAATAAGAAAATTTCCGATAGTTTCGAATGTCAACATTGTGTGTAAATATTGAAGTGAGTAAAAAACGTTGGTGAAAAGTGTTAAATTCTTCATTAATATGAATCAAATTTTTAGATGAAAGGTATTTACAGCATTAAAATGGTTTGTTATGAATAATTTGACTGTCATTTTTAATGCAGCTTCATTAATTTTATCCAAAATCATTTCGGAGCGATTCTGCAAATTTTTGCTACATTACTGGTACATGGGAAGCCTTTAACTGTAGTGTCAAAACACAGTTAGATTATTCAAACTAAGCAGAGTGTAGTGAAACTTATAGCATTATTTTAGGCTTAAAGCTTGGTTATGTAAATGTCAGCAATACGGTGTGTCAATGTATCTATTTCGTAAATGTCCGATATCATATGTAATGTCAAGGATGTGATTGGCTTTAATATAGTGAATGGGTAGTGTCCTCATAACGGTTAACTGTTTAACGTGTAACATCTAACAGCTAACAGATAATCAAAACCACATTGTTAAGATAGGAATGGGGACTAATTACAAAATCTCAAGACTTGTGGGTCATGTGTGTGCCCCCGAGGGGGTATCGATGGTCATACGGTTAATATTCTTTTGCCATAAACATTTAAATTGTCTAATAACGGTCATTGAGCAACCAAACTTAGTGAATCACAAGGATGTGTAAGTTTCTAACAATCATAGATCAAATACTAGGTAATTTGTAAATAACATTCAATGCATTTAATTTAAATAATTGATAACAATATGTCAAATTAGCCCCATGATATATTCCTCTGTTTATCTTACCACTGCCAGTCTATATAATGAACAAGGCTGCATCATTCTTAGGTGACCGTTAATGCCCTTAGGGGATCTTGCTCGTAAAATATTATGATGTTTTTTCAATAAATTTAAAATATAAATGTTTCCAGAAGCCGATAAAGTTTGGGAGTTTCCAGGAAATGTAGGCGATTACCAGGTATGTGAATTAAACCAACGAATGTTACTTTATTACACGTTATAGACATACATTTTTAAAGGTGTGTTATCTTGTTGGAATGAAGGGGTATTCAAAGAAAATTCTATGTTTAACGTCATACATGTATGCTCGTCTAAGTTTAGGAGAAATCATCGTTAAAAACCCCTTTATTTCCAATTATATCTTTATTTTATTCTATTGTATACATGTAGTTAAAAGCGTACTACGTTTGTATTAATGTAAATGAATAAAAATCACTTGTTTTAAAAATGTAACGTTAAACGTAGAATTACATATAAGCAGCTTAAGTATGAATACTGGGAAATAAGGCTGTCAGAAATATTGATCATTAAAGTATAAGAGATATGTCTATATCAAAATATTTTTTTAATGGAAACAGTCTTTGAATAAAGATCCACACTCTTCTATTCAACAGTACCATGTAAAAGTAGATATGATGATTTTGCTTGAAAATCTATGTCTGAACATATTTCAGTTAATTGAATTTAAATCATAAGCAAAATCAAAACAACTTAATGTTAGTTGATTTGAAAAGAACTTTATGGTTATTCTAAATTTGTTTTGTTTTTTTAAATAATAAAATATATCCAAACCTAGACTCTTGTTGCTACAGCAACAAAAAGGTCTTCCGTTCCTTATGTATTTATCTGTACAAAAAATCCATTTCTCTTGTAAACAGAAAATTAATATATATTTCGTAAAGGAATTCTCAAAAAATACAAATGCAGAAAGACAATTTGTCAATTTTTGAGTACTTTCTGTGACGACCGGAAATTACCCCTGATACAGAATATAGTAAACATACATTGTATCTTAATATATTGCTTTGTCTTTCCTCAAAGTTTGGATGTTCAAGTTTTTGTTAGTTATTATATCTCATTGACAAATGATTTTTGTCTCGGGACCGGAAACAAACAAACGGAAGTTATTTATGAAATTGAAAGGACATATTGTAGTATATTTACCTACGATACGTTACTGTTCATCACATTGAGTAAAATGTTAACAAAATTCTAAATTAAAAAAAACACTTCTATTGCTTGAACGCTTCGTGTAAGAGCCGGAAGTGACGTACGACCAAATGAAACCCGTTAAACACATGTTCAATCAAATGTCCATTATCCGTAAAAGTTTTGTGTCTTGTTCTATCACAGTTTCTGAGATATTGTGGGAACTTTGTCTTTAAAAAAGAAGGCTACCTGAGATATTTGAGAAGTCTCACCGGAAGTAGAACTTTTTTTGTACCATGTGTAGATGACATTTTGTATTTCTATAGCTCAATTGTTACTTCAATGCTAAATAACCAAAATATTTTTAAAAAATCAAAATTGGGTGTACTTCCTGTGACGACCGGAAGTTACGACAAACAAAACAAAATAATTCAAACATATCTACATACTCAGGTCTATCATCCCACAAAGTTTGGTTGTTCAAGTCTTTACCATTTTTGAGATCTCGAGGTGACAAGCTTTTTCTTCGCGGGACAGGAAACGGACGACCGGAAATAAATTTTGAAAAAATTAAAAAATCGTTCCTAGACTTTATCATTTCCTATTATTTCTGAAAATTTCAAGAAAATCTATCTAGCCATCTCTGAGAAAAACGTGGGAAAAAATAAGAATAACTAGAGCAAAGCTCGTTGCAAAGCAACGAGTGGGTCTTCCGTTAATGTCGGAAGTAAAGCTGGAAGTTCCTGTAAGAAGCAGATCTCTTAAACCAACAACAAGAGTAACTAAAATAAAAAAAAAATGAAAATAATCGAATTATTCCTGGTACGACTTAACCAAAATCCGAGAATCTGAGTACGAATTAACAAAAACCTTTTCGAACAATTATTTTTGGTACGAGTTAATTTTACTTTGAACATTACGCTATTTTTTAAACCAAGGACGCGGAATCAATATTTCCGGAAAAATCAATTTTTAAACCCCGATATCTCTGTAATGCATCGTCCGATTTTAAAACGGCTTTCAGTTTAATACGCTCTACAAAACAAATATTCATTTTTGATTTGATCAGAAAATTCATTTTTTCGAAAAATTTGTTTCACTTCCGGTTTCGACCAGAAGTGACAGACTTTCATTTCCAGCCTTATTACAAAGGTAAATCGACCAAATCATAACCATTGAAAATTTCAAGCCTCTATCTTAAAACGTTTTTGAGAAACGCCGCGGACAAAATGACTTTTTGAAAATTTTAAAAAAGACGTTACGTCAAAACGGAAGTGACGTTGTCACGAAAACTTTGTCATCTTTGAGGGATAATAGTTTCACATTATCTCTGAAAGTTTCATTAAAATCGGTTGGAAACTTTTTGAGTTATAAAGCCGAGAAGAAGTCAGAAAAAAAAAGAAAAAGTATAATAATAACTAGAGCAAAGCTCGTTGCAAAGCAACGAGTGGGTCTTCCGTTAATGTCGGAAGTAAAACTGGTAGTTCCTGTAAGAAGCAGAGCTCTTAAACTAATAACAAGAGTAACTAAAATAAAAAGATGGAAAAAATCGAATTATTCCTGGTACGACTTAACAAAATCCGAATGATTTTAAGTACGACTTAACAAAAGCCTTTCTGATTTCAAGAACGACTTAACAAAAAAAATCCGAATGTGTTACAGTACGACTTAACAATTAATTTTTAGGTACAAGTTAATTTAACCAAGAACTTGATACTAATTTCTTAACCAAAAACGCGGAATCAAAATTTCCGGAAAAATCATTTTTTGAACTCGTATATCTCTGTAATGAACCGTCCGATTTTAAAACGGCTTTCAGTGTTAGATTCAGCTTAATAAGCTCTATAAAACACATATTCATTTTTGATTTGATCAGAAAATTTATTTTTTCGAAAAATTTGATTCCCTTCCAGTTTCGACCGGAAGTGACATATTTTCATTTCCAGCCTTGTTACAGAGGTAAATCGATTAAATCATAACCATTGAAAATTTCAAGCCTCTATCTAAAAGCGTTTTTGAGAAACGCCGCGGACAAAATGACTTTTTGAAAATTATAAAAATGACGTAACGTCAAAACGGAAAGGACGTTTTCAAAGAAACGTCATAAACTTTGAGGTATTATAGTTGCACACAACCTCATCAAAATCGGTTGTAAACTTTTTGAGTTATAAAGCCGAAAAGGAGTCAGAAAAAAAATAAAAAGAACTAGATTCGATCTCGTTGCGAGCAACGAGTGGGTCTTCCGTCCAATTTTTGAATAGATAAGATTAAACTTATCAATTCAAAGATAAAATCGTAGATCTAAGCGAAAAAAAGAGAAAAAAATTTTGCGGCACTCGAGGCTTGAACCCGGGTCGCCTGGGCCATGTCCACGACTAAAACGACTGAGCTACTCGTACTCCGCTTCAGAACTTTGACGCTTAATTTCTCGAGAATGCCTTGATCGATTTTAAAACTAATTACATATTCTTAATCAGTAAAAGGGTCACTATAAGGTGTACAAATTTCAAAGAAAAATATTAAAAAACGAGAAAGATGTCGTTAGACGCAGAATTCTAAGCGCAACTTAGATATTATGTTTAAAAATTATTCTGATGTCATTTAAACACGATTTAATTAAATTTAAATTTATTTAAAAATTCAAAATTCATCCAATCATTTCGAGAAAGATGTCGTTAGACGCAGAATTCTAAGCGCAACTTAGATATTATGTTTAAAAATTAGTCTGATGTCATTTAAACACGATTTAATTAAATTTAAAATTTTCATAAAATTAAAAATCATCCAATCAATTTGACAAAGATGTCATTAGACGCAGAATTGTAAGCACAACTTAGATATCATGTTTAAAAATTATTCTGATGTAATTTAAACACGATTTAATTAAATTTAATTTTTATTTTAATTTAAAATTCATCCAATCATTTCGAGAAAGATGTTATTAGACGCAGAATTTAAAGCGCAACTTTGATATTATGTTTTAAAATTAGTGTGAGGTCATTTTAACGCGATTTAAATGAGTTTTAAATTTTTGAAAAATTAAAAAATTCACCCAATCAATTCGAAAAAGATGTCATTAGACGCAGAATTGTAAGCGTAACCTGAATATTATATTTTGAAATTAGTCTAAGGTCATTTTAACACGAATTACTTAAATTTAAAATTTCAAAAAATTTAAAAACCATCCAATCAATTCAACAAAGATGTCATTAGACGCAGAATTGTAAGAGCAACTTAGTAATCATGTTTCAAAACTAGTCTGAGGTCATTTTAACGCGATTTAAATAAAATTAAAATTTTTGAAAATTTTTAAATTCAACCAATCAATTCGAGAAGGATGTCAATGGACGCAGAATTCTAAGCACAACTTAGATATCATGTTTTAAAATTAGTTTGAGGTCATTTTAACGCGATTTAAATGAGTTTAAATTTATTTAAAAATTTAAAATTCATTCGATCAATTTAAAAAAGATGTCTTTAGACGCAAAATTGTAAGCGTAACTTAAATATTTTGTTTTTAAATTAGTCTCAGCTCATTTTAACATGATTTAATTAAATTTAAAATTTTCAAAAAATTGAAAATTCATTCAATTCATTCGAGAAAGATGTCATTAGACGCAGAATTCTAAGCGCAACTTAGATATTATGTTTAAAAATTAGTCTGAGGTAATTTAAACACGATTTAATTAAATTTAAAATTTTCAAAAAATTTAAAAATCATCCAATCAATTCAACAAAGATGTCATTAGACGCAGAATTGTAAGCGCAACTTGGTAATCATGTTTCAAAACTAGTCTGGGGTCATTTTAATGCGATTTAAATAAAATTAAATTTTTTGAAAATTTTTAAATTCACCCAATCAATTCGAGAAGGATGTCATTAGACGCAGAATTCTAAGCACAACTTAGATATCATATTTAAAAATTAGTCTGAGGTCATTTTAACGCGATTTAAATGAGTTTAAATTTATTTAAAAATTTAAAATTCATTCGATCAATTCAAAAAAGATGTCTTTAGACGCAAAATTGTAAGCGTAACTTAAATATTTTGTTTTTAAATTAGTCTCAGCTCATTTTAACATGATTTAATTAAATTTAAAATTTTCAAAAAATTGAAAATTCATTCAATTCATTCGAGAAAGATGTCATTAGACGCAGAATTCTAAGCGCAACTTAGATATTATGTTTAAAAATTAGTCTGAGGTAATTTAAACACGATTTAATTAAATTTAAAATTTTCAAAAAATTTAAAAATCATCCAATCAATTCAACAAAGATGTCATTAGACGCAGAATTGTAAGCGCAACTTAGTAATCATGTTTCAAAACTAGTCTGGGGTCATTTTAATGCGATTTAAATAAAATTAAATTTTTTGAAAATTTTTAAATTCACCCAATCAATTCGAGAAGGATGTCATTAGACGCAGAATTCTAAGCACAACTTAGATATCATATTTTAAAATTAGTCTGAGGTCATTTTAACGCGATTTAAATGAGTTTAAATTTTTTTAAAAATTTAAAATTCATTTGATCAATTCAAAAAAGATGTCTTCAGACGCAAAATTGTAAGCGTAACTTAAATATTTTGTTTTTAAATTAGTCTCAGCTCATTTTAACATGATTTAATTAAATTTAAAATTTTCAAAAAATTGAAAATTCATTCAATTAATTCGAGAAAGATGTCATTAGACGCAGAATTCTAAGCGCAACTTAGATATTATGTTCAAAAATTAGTCTGAGGTAATTTAAACACGATTTAATTAAATTTAAAATTTTCAAAAAATTTAAAAATCATCCAATCAATTTAACAAAGATGTCATTAGACGCAGAATTGTAAGCGCAACTTAGTAATCATGTTTCAAAACTAGTCTGAGGTCATTTTAACGCGATTTAAATAAAATTAAAATTTTTGAAAATTTTTAAATTCACCCAATCAATTCGAGAAGGATGTCATTAGACGCATAATTCTAAGCACAACTTAGATATCATGTTTTAAAATTAGTCTGAGGTCATTTTAACGCGATTTAAATGAGTTTAAAATTTTTAAAAAATTTAAAATTCATTCGATCAATTCGAAAAAGATGTCATCAGACGCAGAATTGTAAGCGCAACCTAGATATCATGTTTAAAAATTAGTCTGAGATCATTTTAACACGATTTAATTAAATTTTAAATTTTTAAAAAAATTAAATTTCATCTTATTTATTCGAGAAAGACTTCATTGGACACACAGTTGTAAGCGGAACTTAGATATTATGTTTTAAAATTAGTCTGAGGTCATTTTATTACGATTTAATTAAATTTAAAATTTTCAAAAAAATTAAATTTCATCCCATCATTTTGAAAAACGATTTTATTAGACGCAGAATTAAAGTGCAACTTAGATAATATGTTTTAAAATTAGTCTGAGGTCATTATTACACATCCATTGAGTTTTAAAATTTAGCTTCCGTACTAGGAATTTCCGGACAATGATTTTCTTCGTAAGGCTAGATGTTCATGTCATCTATCATTTATGAAAATGTCAGCTTCCTTTCTTTTCTCGTTTTTGAGGAAATGTGTGGACAAGGAGTATTCGTCAAAAATGTGTCCTATATTTTGACCCCAGGTAGCTTCCGTACTCGGAGTTTCCGGACAATGATTTTCCTCGTGAGGCTAGATGTTCATGTTATCTATCATTCCTGAAAATTTCAGCTTCTTATCTTTGCTTGTTTTTGAGGAAATGCGTGGACAAGGAGAATTCGTAAAAAACGTGTTCTATATTTTGACCCCAGCTAGCTTCCGTACTCGGAATTTCCGGACAATGATTTTCCTCGTGAGGCTAGATGTTCATGTCATCTATCATTTATGAAAATGTCAGCTTCCTTTCTTTTCTCGTTTTTGAGGAAATGTGTGGACAAGGAGTATTCGTCAAAAATGTGTCCTATATTTTGACCCCAGGTAGCTTCCGTACTCGGAGTTTCCGGACAATGATTTTCCTCGTGAGGCTAGATGTTCATGTTATCTATCATTCCTGAAAATTTCGGCTTCCTATCTTTGCTCGTTTTTGAGGAAATGTGTGGACAAGGAGTATTCGTCAAAGATGTGTCCTATATTTTGACCCCAGCTAGCTTCCGTACTCGGAATTTCCGGACAATGATTTTCCTCGTGAGGCTAGATGTTCATGTTATCTATCATTCCTGAAAATTTCAGCTTCCTATCTTTGCTCGTGTTTGAGAAAATGTGTGGACAAGAACTTTTTAAAAAATGACAAAATGGCGGATAAGTCCGAACCGGAAGTGATTTTTATAAAATAAAAAAAAGCGTATCAAGTTTAGATGATAATAGATCGATGCTGATAATTTGACAAAAATCGGACCACCCATTTTCGAGAAATCTTCTGCACAAAAATTGTAAAGAAAAGAAAAAGAAAAAAAAAAGTGAAAAAGAAACATTACAATAATAGAAGGGTCTTCCGCTGAAGACGGAAGACCCTAATAATAATAATAATAGAAAGAAACAATAGAATAACAAGAGGGTCTTCCGTTGGAAACGGAAGACCCTAATAAAAAGAAACCGAAGAATAACAAGAGGGTCTTCCGTTGAAAACGGAAGACCCTAAAAAGAAACCGAAGAATAACAAGAGGGTCTTCCGTTGAAAACGGAAGACCCTATTAATAAGAAACATTACAATCACTATAAGGTCTTCCGTTGGAAACGGAAGACCTTAACTAGATTCGATCTCGTTGCGAGCAACGAGTGGGTCTTCCGTTCGATTTTTGAATACTTATCAATTCAAAGATAAAACCGTAGATCTAAGCGAAAAATAGTAAAAAAAAATTTGCGGCACTCCGGGCTTGAACCCGGGTCGCCTGGGCACTGTCCACGACTCTATCGACTGAGCTACTCAGACTCTCGCTTCAGAACTTTGACGCTTAATTTCTCGAGAATGCCTTAATCGATTTTAAAACAAATTACATATTCTGAATCAGTCAGAGAGTCACTATAAGGTGTTAAAATTACAAAGAAAAATATAAAAAAATAAAAAAGTCGAAAAATTCAATTTTTCAAATTTCCTTCCGGTGACGACCGGAAGTGACGGCGGACGTCTTGGTGAGTGTGTTGCACCAGCAAAACGGTAGATCTTTCATCCCTGAAAATTTCAGCCCTATATCTTTCCTCGTTTTTGAAAAACGTCGCAGACAAAATTCGCATTTAAAAATCGTTTATCGACGATAACTTCCGACCGGAGGTGAATTTTTAAAAATTGAAAAAAACAATAAACTTCAGATACAAACGCGTTAGTGTTGAAAATTTGAATGAAATCGATTGAGCCATCTCCGAGAAATCGTCTGCACAAAATCGGTAAGAAAAAAAAAATAATAACAACTAGATTCGATCTCGTTGCGAGCAACAAGTGGGTCTTCCGTCCAATTTTTGAATAGATCAGATTAAACTTATCAATTCAAAGATAAAATCGTAGATCTAAGCGAAAAAAAGAGAAAAAAATTTTGCGGCACTCGAGGCTTGAACCCGGGTCGCCTGGGCCATGTCCACGACTATAACGACTGAGCTACTCAGACTCTCGCTTCAGAACTTTGACGCTTAATTTCTCGAGAATGCCTTGATCGATTTTAAAACAAATTACATATTCTGAATCGGTAAAAGGGTCACTATCATCTAATCGGAAAAAATATATAAAAACAAAAAGTTGAAAATTTTCATTTTTTAATTTGCTTCCTGTGACGACCGGAAGTGACGACCAACATTCTCTTGACCGAGGTGCACGAGGATATTGCTAGATCTATCATCTCTGAAATTTTCAGTTCTCTATCTTTACTCGTTTTTGAGAAACATCGCCAACAAAATCGACTTTTAAAAATCGTAAAACGACGATAACTTCCGACCGGAAGTGAATTTTGAAAAATTGTTCCTGCGGTATAAAATTCATATGACTAGGCATCAGCCCTGAACATTTGAAGGAAATCGAACGAGTCATCTCTGAGAAATCGCCTGCACAAAATTTGTAAGACAAAAAAAGAATAATAATAATAACTAGATTCGATCTCGTTGCGAGCAACGAGTGGGTCTTCCGTTCGATTATTGAATAGATTAGATCAAAATTATCAATTCAAAGATAAAAACGTAAATCTAAGCGAAAAATAGTTAAAAAAAAAATTGCGGCACTCGAGGCTTGAACCCGGGTCGCCTTGGCCATGTCCACGACTCTATCGACTGAGCTACTCGGACTCTCGCTTCAGAACTTTGACGCTTAATTTCTCGAGAATGTCTTGATCGATTTTAAAACTAATTGCATATTCTGAATCAGTAAAAGGGTCACTATAAGGTTTCAAAGAAATATATTAAAAAATAAAAAAGTCGAAAAATTCAATTTTTGAAATTTCTTTCCGGTGACGACCGGAAGTGACGGCGGACATTCTCTATACCGAGGTGCACCAGAAAAACGGTAGTTCTATCATCTCTGAAAATTTCAGTTCTCTATCTTTACTCGTTTTTGTGAAACCCGACCGACAAAATTGGCTTTTAAAAATCGTAAAACGACGATAACTTCCGACCGGAAGTAAATTTTTAAAAATTATCGCGGCGGTACAAACTTCAGAAGACGTGGCATCATCCCTGAAAATTTGACCCAAATCGAGCGGGCCATTTTCGAGAAATCGCCTGCACAAAATTTGTAAGAAAAAAAAAAGAATAATAAGAAAAGTGAAAAAGAAACAATAGAATAATAGAAGGGTCTTCCGCTGAAGACGGAAGACCCTAATAATAAGAAAAGTGAAAAAGAAACATTACAATAATAGAAGGGTCTTCCGCTGAAGACGGAAGACCCTAACTAGATTCGATCTCGTTGCGAGCAACGAGTGGGTCTTCCGTCCGATTTTTGAATAGATTAGATCAAACTTATCAATTCAAAGATAAACCGTTGATCTAAGCGAAAAATAGTAAAATAAAAATTGCGGCACTCGGGGCTTGAACCCGGGTCGCCTTGGCCATGTCCACGACTCTATCGACTGAGTTACTCGGACTCTCGCTTCAGAACTTTGACGCTTAATTTCTCGAGAATGCCTTGATGGATTTAGGTGTTAAAATTACAAAGAAAAATATAAAAAAATAAAAAAGTCGAAAAATTCAATTTTTCAAATTTCCTTCCGGTGACGACCGGAAGTGACGGCGGACGTCTTGGTGATTGTGTTGCACCAGAAAAACGGTAGATCTATCTTCTCTGAAAATTTCAGCCCTATATCTTTTCTCGTTTTTGAGAAACGTCGCCGACAAAATTGACTTTTTAAAATCGTAAACGGACGATAACTTCCGACTGGAAGTGTATTTTCAGAAATGGATAAAAAACAATAAACTTCAGATAAAAACACGTTAATCTTGAAAATTTGAATGAAATCTATCCAGCCATTTCTGAGAAATCGTCTGCACAAAATCGGTAAGAAAAAAAAAGAATAACTAGATTCGATCTCGTTGCGAGCAACGAGTGGGTCTTCCGTCTGATTTTTGAATAGATTAGATAAAACTTATCAATTCAAAGATAAAATCGTAGATCTAAGCGAAAAATAGAGAAAAAAAATTTGCGGCACTCGGGGCTTGAACCCGGGTCGCCTTGGCCATGTCTACGACTATATCGACTGAGCTACTCGGACTCTCGCTTCAGGACTTTGACGCTTAATTTCGCGAGAATGCCTCAATCGATTTGAAAACAAAATACATATTCTGAATCAGTGAAAGGGTCACTATCAGGTGTAAAAATTTCAAAGAAAAATATTAAAAAATAAAAAAGTCGAACAATTCAATTTTTCAAAATTTCTTCCGGTGACGACAGGAAGTGACGGCGGACATTCTCTATACCGAGGTGCACCAGGAAATCGATAGATCTATCTTCTCTGAAATTCTCAGCTCTCTATCTTTGCTCGTTTTTGAAAAACCTGAGAGACAAAATTGACTTTTTAAAATCGTAAACGGACGATTACTTCCGACCGGAAGTAAAATTTTCAAAATCTATTTCAGCGGTATAAATTTCAGATAACGAGGCTTTAGTCCTGAAAATTTGAGAGAAATCGATCGTCCCATCTCTGAGAAATCGCCTGCACAAAATTTGTAAGACAAAAAAAGAATAACTAGAGCAAAGCTCGTTGCAAAGCAACGAGTGGGTCTTCCGTTAATGTCAAGAGTAAAGCTTGATGTTCCTGCAAGAAGCAGAGGGTTTAAATCAATAAAAAGAGTAACTTAAGTAAGTAAATGATTTATTATAGTGACATGTGTTTTATAAACAAATAAAGATACATGTATATGATATAATACCTTAATGAATAAACACCCGGCCCATCGGACCTATATGTCACTTTATAAACATGAATATACAAAAAATAAGTTTACGCATTGTTATTTTTAGACCATGTGTCCCCTGCATGCAAACCAATTTTAGCAAATTTAAAAATCCACTGAAAAATTAAATCTCATATATGAGCACTATCTGCCTCACATTTCCTCGACCAAAAAAACTATCCCCTGCCACCTTCAAGAAAATGTCAAATTTTTACTAGGCTTGAAGTTGAACAATATGGGAACAGAAAAGATATCCAATGTGTATAAAATGAGAAACTGGCTGAATTTTTATGATTGCTCAACCCTGTGATGAGATCTAGGGGCCAAAATGTAACAGGGGATGGTCCTTAGAAAAAGTGCAACTTTCTTGCGTTTTGGGTTTGTTCTTATTTTAAAACCCTTTATAGGCATATTAATCTTATTGATATAAGATGCAGAGTTGAATTTGGATTAACTGAATAATATTGTACCATTTTCTTTCAATTTTCTTGAAATTAATTGATAGCCATGCAGTTTTATGAAGTTTTAAACCCTTAGTTTTGATAAGAAATTGCTAAATATTGTTCTTTCTCAAGCTAAAACAGACAAAAAGTAGATTTTATGGCTAAATATATATTTTACATGTGCTACATGTAAAATGCATGTAATTACATGTAATTCTAAATAGTTAATATCTGCATTTTAAGTCATTATAAACAATTTTAAAATGTCTGATTGTCAAAAAAGCACCCCCCCCCTTCAATTTTCGTCACCGAAAACCAAAAAATAGCCTTTATTTTACATTTCTCTTGATAAAAGCTCATAGGTACATATGTCTGGTTTCTTCTTTATTGAAAATATATCAAGAAAAATTGAATTTGTGTGCATTTTTTTAACCATTTGTCATTTGCATGTATTCCCATCTCATGATGGGGGGTGTGGTCATGATGTTCAAATTTGGTATTTCTTTGTATGTAAAACATGTATTTCAATCTTTTTAACAAATAAATCTAGATCTTTCACTATTGGTTAAAGAATAAACAGAGAAATTAGGTTTCATCATCATCCGTTCAGCATATTTGGGAAATGACTCCTCGTGTAAGATGCCTGATTTTAAAAGAAAAAATGTCTTTTGGATTGAAAGAAGTCATGATAATTTAGCGTCTTATTTTGACTGTTATATTGAAAATCGTGAAATTAAATGATTATTTTGAATAAGATCAAAAACTTAGTATTATCCTTTAGAATCGTTGTCAGTGCAATAAAATCGGGTAGTACATCACTGCAACATTGGTGCATTATCACGTGACAACTAAAGATAGCTTAAATATATTCCTTAACATAAAATGAGATAGAACAACACTACCCCGTGATTTCTAAAATAAAATAAACATACCAAGTGAAGGCAAAACATCTCAGTTTAATCAAAACCGCTGCTAGAATCCTATGTTTTTCCTTATTAAAAAGTTTTTCATCCGGTTCTCGTAAAACCTTCCCAATTTTTATAAAGTTTGCACGGAAAACGGCAAATTGCATCAAAACAACACACATCATGGGATTCTAGCAGCACTTTTCAATTAAAGCATTTATCAAACTAACGATACGTATAAAATTTCAAGTTCAATATATACGGGGTAGTGTTGTTCTACTCGGATTTTTATATCGAAAACAACGACAGAGGAAAGCCTGGCCGAGAAATAAAAGCAAATTTACATACCTGTTAGCGAATGATTGATAAAACTAACATCTCCCCCAGTATTCTTATGTTTAACTCTCAATAAATCACACCACAATACTTTATTAGAGTTTTTAGATTAGTTATATTTTGAATATGTTTACAATGCTTTCCGATCAAACTCACACGATATTCAACTTTTAGTCATGACGTCATCAATGTGTAAATCTACGTAATACAAACTAATTTCTGGAAAAAAATTGTCTTCACTATTTTTTATTTGTTTTTGGTCTACGTTTCGTTGCTTAGATATTTGAATATGTACATAATAACTAAGATTTGTGATGTCAAGGAATTACATGTAACTCAGATTCCATATGCTTCCTTAACACCCCCGCAAAAATAACAACAAATTTTATATATTAAATAATTCTCAATTATCTCCCCTTTAAAGAGGGCGTGGCCCTTCATTTGAACAAACTTGAATCCCCTTCACCTTGTGGTGCTTAGTGCCAAATTTGGTTGAAATCTGCCCAGTGGTTCTTGGGAAGAAGATGAAAATATGAAAAGTTTACAACAACGACAACGACAATTTGTGATCAGAAAAGCTCACTTGAGCCTTTGGCTCAGGTGAGCTAAAAACAAAATAAAGGAAACATAATTGCATACTTTTATTGAAAAACAAATTTTCATAGCTAACAACTGTAAATTACTTTAAACAGCCATAATTTTGTTTGTTATAATTTCTTATCAAACACAAACCACAACAAGGCATGATGCTTTCTTAAAGTTCCATTACAGTAACTGTTCATGAATTATCCGATTTAATTTGAATTACTGGTAAATAGTCTGTAGAACACATTAAGGAATATGCATGTGAGTAGAGGTGACAGGTTAACCTCAAGAGCTGAAAAGAATCAACAGGTAAAAACCATGTGGCCACCAATAGCTGAAATTAAAAAACACAATAAGCTGTGTTAATACATGTACCGGTACTAATAATAGCAGTGTTTACATTAACATATGCATAGTATTTCTGAAGAAAAAAATACACTGACCATGCAGTGTAATTAGTATGACATTACACCGATACATGACATTAGATGGCACAGGACAGTTTTTTTTATACATTTCATTGTAGCCTGGGGACGTGTGTCTTCGAAACCCTGTAACTAGAATTTCCTCAGTTCCCATTCAGCTCAAATACCTTTAATTCACTCTTTATAAGGCCAATCACCAATTTCTGAAGAAAATTACTAGTCAAAACCTGTAAAATTTTCTACATACTGGTTTTATGAGATTTTGACCCTTTCCTATTTTGCTAATTTTTCATGATTTTTCAGCTTTTTAGACCTCCCCCAGCCAATTCCCTGCAAAGGGTTGACCTTCCGTACCATGTGCATGTTGCACCATCACATGTCAGAAACTTACCGGTGTATAGTTTATAATGTCCCATCCATCTACTTTTCGTGTTATTTACCCTCCCGTCTGTAACTTGCATTTTCACTGTCTAAAGTCAACACAACAGTCATAGCCGCAGGTTTCGCATTTTACTTCTGAATCTCATGTACCTTACATATGGGGCCTACATATTGAATATCAATTTCAACAAGAGACATCCCTCTAACTAATGATAATCATTAAAAATCATTTCATGAATTTAAGCAACACTCATAATTTTAAGCCTTCAAGTAGAGCAACTCTTAATTTTACAAAAATATTGACAGGTACTTTATCCGAAACTGTCCCCTGATACCTTTAACTTACACTAACATTCTCTGAAAAGTCATCTTGTCTTAAACTTACAACGCTTATGCTATTTAGAGAAAAAGTATACCTCATTTTGCCAATTCCATTAAGGATTAAGAAAAATATGGCCATTTAAGTGAACCACTTTCCTCTATTTAACACAGATTCATAGGGCTCTCCATAAATAAAGCATCTTTACCTAATCTTATAAAGGTCAACTGTTGTTCAACCTCCCTAAATAAGAAACCTTATTCAAAACTACATACATATACCTGATATTATCATGACAAAAGCATCACATCACTTAGAAATACCCTTACATGTATACCCTCCCCCTATTTTTTTTATTTTCCTAAGAAGCATTAGTTTGAACACTTTAACCTAATATTATGAAACTTGTGGCAATTCCCTTGAGTCATTTCTTCCATATATTTGAAAACAACCATCACTGATTTTGAAAATTGATCTTTTCTTGATAAATGGATGAAATGTAACATTTTTTTCACAAAAAGACATGCCGCCATACATGTGATTTCTTATTTTCATGAAACAGTAAGCTTAATATAATCATATTTAGTGAATATCTTATTTATTCTGGTTTCTAGTCTCCTTTTAACTTTGCTAAAATAGTTAGACCTACAAGTGTGATGTCTGCTCTTAATTAAAATGAAATTCAAACACAACCGGGTACCTGGGGACGGATGAGAATTCCATGATAAATGTTCAAATTTTAAATGTTTTCCTACATTTTTTATGCATATATACAATAAAAGGGTAAAAATATGTTGTTTCTTGATCATTTCGAGAGTAATTATTATAGCAGATGTTATTTCAAGGTCAAATGTACATTTACATATCCAACATGTAATGGTAATGGAGACAATTGGAAAGAGGGGGTGGCTTTTTGAATTCTGTAAATACAGGAGGTATATCTAAAATATCACTTTTGGATAGGAAGGAGCAAAAACTTGAGTTTTTTGACATATTGTATACTTTGATAACTGCATTTGTCTACATGTGAATTTTATTTGAAAGAAACATATGCTGTTTTAAAAAAATTGAGTTATATAAGTCAGGTTGCTTAATGTTATTTCATGAAATCAGACAGCAAAATTGCTGCAAATTTATAATTTAAATAATTCAATTGATTAAAACTCTTTTACAGTATTAATTCTTATCTCGGTAATTAACTTAAGCCTATTAATTGTCATCAGGATAGGAAATACCTACTTTCTAAGCCAATTTAGTCTAGTGGTGGTCACTCTACACAATTTAAAGGGAGTTATTTCCCTTGTAAAATCCGGTTTCGACCGAAAGTGACGTATTTTTATCATATAGCCTTATTACAGAGGAAAATCGACCAAGCATAACCATTGAAAATTTCAAGCCTCTATCTTAAAGCGTGTTTGAGAAAAGTCCCGAACAAAATGACTTTTTTAAAATTTTAAAAATGACGTAACGTTAAAACGTAAGTGACGTTGTATTTTAAACTTTAACATCTTTGAGGGACAATAACTTGCTAAAATCTCTGGAAGTTTCATTGAAATCGGTTGAAAACTTTTTGAGCTATGAAGCAAAAAAGGAGTCAGAAAAAAAAGAAAAAGTATAATAATAATAAAAAGAAACCGAAGAAAAACAAAAGGGTCTTCCGTTCCGGAAACGGAAGACCCGAAAAAGGAACTGAAGAAAAACAAAAGGGTCTTCCGTTGGAAAACGGAAGACCCTAATAAGAAAAGTAAAAAAGAAACAATAGAATAATAGAAGGGTCTTCCGCTGAAGACGGAAGACCCTAATAAGAAAAGTGAAAAAGAAACAATAGAATAATAGAAGGGTCTTCCGCTGAAGACGGAAGACCCTAATAAGAAACATTACAATCACTATAAGGTCTTCCGTTGGAAACGGAAGACCTTAATTATTAATGTATTGGACTATATATTACAAAATTGATTCGTGGTGTTATTACAGACAAAGATACTGGAAAGTGTCATTATATGTTCATGGAGTATTTTCAACGTGGGAACAGGTCTTGCATTGTAGATAAAAAGGATTTAAATATCCTTTTATTAACCGGGTTTTCCAACGGAAAAATCCGGTTATTAAAATGGTGAAAATGGCGGGCGGGCGGCTGCCTAAAGGGTACCCTCATTGTACGGATAACTCCTCCTACAGTTTTCAAGATAGGACGTTGTTCTTTTGCAGATCAATTGTACATATATCAGAGGTGTGCATATTGCAAGGATTTTGATTTCCGATAATTTATCGAAAAAATACCAGGTTTTGAACTTAGTCATTTTTTGGCAAAATTTTGCATATAGGGTACCCTCATTGTACGGATAACTCCTCCTACAGTTTTTAAGATAGGAGGTTGTTCTTTTGCAGATCAATTGTACATATATCAGAGGTGTGCATATTGCTAGGATTTTGATTTCTGATAATTTATGAAAAAAATACCAGCTTTTGAACTTAGTCATTTTTTGGCAAAATATTGCATATAGGGTACCCTCATTGTACGGATAACTCCTCCTACAGTTCTCAAGATAGGACGTTGTTCTTTTGCAGATCAATTGTACATATATCAGAGGTGTGCATATTGCTAGGATTTTGATTTCTGATAATTTATGAAAAAAATACCAGCTTTTGAATTTAGTCATTTTTTGGCAAAATATTGCATATAGGGTACCCTCATTGTACGGATAACTCCTCCTACAGATTTTAAGATAGGAAGTTGTTCTTTTGCAGATCAATTGTTCATATATCAGAGGTGTGCATATTGCTAGGATTTTGATTTCTGATAATTTATGAAAAAAAATACCAGCTTTTGAACTTAGTCATTTTTTTGCAAAATTTTGCATATAGGGTACCCTCATTGTACGGATAACTCCTCCTACAGTTCTCAAGATAGGAAGTTGTTCTTTTGCAGATCAATTGTACATATATCAGAGGTGTGCATATTGCTAGGATTTTGATTTCTGATAATTTATGAAAAAAATACCAGCTTTTGAACAAAGTCATTTTTTGGCAAAATATTGCATATAGGGTACCCTCATTGTACGGATAACTCCTCCTACAGTTCTCAAGATAAGAAGCTGTTCTTTTGCAGATCAATTGTACATATATCAGAGGTGTGCATATTGCTAGGATTTTGATTTCTGATAATTTATGAAAAAAATACCAGATTTTGAACTTAGTCATTTTTTGGCAAAATGTTGCATATAGGGTACTTCATTTCACTGGATACGTGTTGATAGGATTATGGATACAGTTCACATAAAAGAAAACCCGGTTTGCTGTCACATTGACAGCTTTTCTCTTGTATCATACCTTTAATAACACCTGACATTGTTCATGTAAAATATGCATATACATGTACACTGCATGAGGTAAAATTAAATATTTGGTTTCATGGTCTGTGAAATAGCAACCTTTGAAAAAATCAATATTGAATATCACTTGCGAGACCCATTTACGTCATCTTTTGTACACGGAATGAAATTAAAAATTTCTTCTTGTCACCGTTATAAATAATATCCTTACAATGTACGATTTTTCGTGGGCTTTTCTCCCTGTGTCCCATCAGAGCTTTGCCTTGGACTAGCCTCAACGCACTCGCCCTACCGATTTAAAATCAACTCCCAAAAACCGTTAACAAGAATGATTCTTGAGTTTAAAGACTTTAATATTCATAGGTTTCACTTTCGGTTTGCCTGAGTAACTGCATAGGAGAGTTGATTTAAAATCAACTCCCAAAAACCGTTAACAAGAATGATTCTTGAGTTTAAAGACTTTAATATTAATTAACTAATGTTATCAGCGGTGTTAGTTTGTGCTTAGGTCCAAACACTGTTTCACTTTCGGTTTGCCTGAGTAACTGCATAGGAGAGTTGATTTAAAATCAACTCCCAAAAACCGTTAACAAGAATGATTCTTGAGTTTAAAGACTTTAATATTAATTAACTAATGTTATCAGCGGTGTTAGTTTGTGCTTAGGTCCAAACACTGTTTCACTTTCGGTTTGCCTGAGTAACTGCATAGGAGAGTTGATTTAAAATCAACTCCCAAAAACCGTTAACAAGAATGATTCTTGAGTTTAAAGACTTTAATATTCATAGGTGTAAAGACGTTGTCATCGAGAAATTAATTGTTGGGGTATCATTTGGGTGCATCGGATTTCATTTAGGTTTAAAGGGAAAGGTCAGGCAAAAGTAAAGAAGAGTTGAATTATTTATATTTATCCTAAAAATAATGTCAACCACTAAATTTCTCTTAACATGATCATAATTCAGCAACAATCACTGATTGAATATCAAAGTTTGACAAAGTCATGTGAGCTGCCATTTTGATGCTCTCTACTGTTTAGAGTTAAATATGTTGTGGCTTATCATCGGGTTTTATCGCAGCATCCCGATAACTTCCAAATGTTCTGTGATGTCAGCATACCCCAATCTCAGTTCTTAACAGTTCACATTTGTATTCAGTGTCTAGGGAAGTTACACATCCTTGTTGTTTCTTAAACATCATAAATTGAATAATAGTAATGGAAAGCACATCTGGATTAAGAATTAGAAGATCAAATTGGTCATGGTCAGTTATACAACCTATCTCTCCCATATTTTCTATTGTATAATCGCAGTGTTTACAACACATGCATTCCTCGGCAGTGGGCATGACCTCAAACTGTCTACAGGAACACCATTCCTCTAATGTTGTAAAAATTGGACTTAATGATTTATTATCGGCAGGGAGATTTTCAACTTCTTCAGTATATTCTGATTTAAATGCATAAGGTATATTTTCTTGCGCCATTCTTGCAGAGATAACGTTATACAATAAGTGGGTCAGTTTATCGAAGTGGTATGCTGACGTCACAGAGATGCTATCATGGCAGCCTCCATGCACTTGCAGGAGATTTAACACTGACCAGATAATTAAACCAAGTTTTATGGCTTAAGATAAGATCATGAGATAAAGTATATGGTGGATGTTTTAAACAAACTTTTATTTATCTATTTCACTAGAGATGTGTTATACCTGACCTTTCCCTTTAAAAAAGCAAACGTACATGTACAGTCCTTTCTGACCTTTTTAAAAAAAAAGTTACATACATATATTTATAAGTAACTCCTGGTGGGAGTTTTAAAGATTTTAAAGATACATTTTACAGTACAGAAGAAAATAAAATTATAATAATAAAGTTTTATTATAAGCTTTTTAAGATAAAAGTATTCACAGTAAATTGAAAGTTTATGTTAAGGAAGCTTTTATTAAACGATGTAACACCTCGAACACTGATATCTCGAATAAAATGGATATGTCAAAGTGATTAGTAAGTCCCAACCACTCATTTTAAAGTATTTACCGTCAATATCTCGAATACTCGAATATCTCGACGTTTTTAAACAGTTCCATCTAGTGAGAGATAACGAAGTTTGACTAGTTGTTTTGAAAAGTTTAATGGTTTAATTGAGAAGAGACACAGAACCTATATGTCTGTTGTCCTGTTCACATAATCATGATTTGGGTTCATGAATTAAAAAAAAGCGACCGATGAATAATTTTTTTATATAGCATGTTTTCCAAATAAGTCAAAATGATAATGATGGACTTCAAAATAGCCCGAAGCTGTCAAATATAAGCCCACAATAAACAGAATACCTGTATGTGTGTATCGCAGTGGTTAAACTTCCTGTTTCTAAATTTAAACCAGCAGGGGGTTTTACTGGGGCACTTTGTAAACATTCGCACAGGTGACGGACTTCTTTTTAGATATTGACTGAAGTTTTGGATTTTGATTAAATCTGATGTAGATCACTGGAAGAAAAATGTCCAAGGAGATTGCGGACTGGCGATTCTTTGAGGGATCGCTAGAACATAAGGGAAAACAGGTATTTATTTCATTTTTATTTTATAAAATTTTTCTTAGCTGGATTTGAATATTCGGAATCTGACCTCACGAGAGATAGAAAGTGATTGTTAAAAGATAACAGATTTTATGACACAGATATGTACACAGTGCAGGTCTAATTATCTTATGACCTGTATAGACCACAACCAGTGTAAAGAATTTATATAAATTTAACTCAACACATGTGATCTAAAAACATGCGCTTGTCAACCTTTTTATAACACTTTGTTCAATCTGGTACGTAAAATGTATGTAAATTGTTGTATACACATTATTACTTTATGCGTGACCTGTATGCTAATGAGGATTTTTTTTCCTTGATTGTTGAAGTGCAATGACTCGTAGATGTACATTATTATGTGTTCAAATAATTCAAAGGATTATAAATCTGCGCGACCATGTATTTTACGCATAGTTGTTATAATTTCATGTGAAGTTGATAAATAAATTTAGTATTCCGACTACGTGACACGCTACTGTGTCCTTATTGCCCCATCTTTGTAATATATTGTAAAATACTTTTTACTCTTTTGAAGGAAGAGGACATTCCCTTTTTTCGATTAAAAAAAAGAAATATATATTTGATAGCCGTAGATCATATTTGAGAACATGTCATATGTAGTGTAGCAAAATGAATAAAAGAAAACCCTATATACGCCCCGAATGTTGACCCGGTGCAGGCGGGTTGCTACACCTGATTTCTAATGGATAGGTGGGACAGACACACGTTCAATTTTCGCCTGTCTCCGTACTTCACTACTAGGGCGGGTTCTTTTCTCACCAGATCGAGAAAAGTGGGGGAAATTCGTTCACAAGCTTCGTATGTCCTAATCCTGAATGGGTCAATCTTTTGTTGGGTATAATGGACTTCACTCGCTGGCCCGCTCCTACATAATCTCCGTGTTTATCCGACCAGAATTAAATACCCCGACCGCTTGATCCCGTCCACTTCACTAGATAGACATCGACTGCTCTGTTGTTGTGTTGAATATTTTTGTCTGGGGATTAGATTTTATATATTAATGATCAAGTCAGTGTTACGTATATGTGTGTATGTGTGTGTGTGCGAGAGAGAGAGAGAAAGAGAGAGAGAGAAATCTGAAGACGAATGTCGATAATTCGTAATCTTAACGCTCAATCTCCATATTTAAGATATTAGATATGTTTGCAGTATTTTTTTTCTAACTTTCAAACATGTAATATGTCTTATTTATGCAAAAGGTTCAATATCCAAAGTTAGGCAACTTTTTCCCTCTACGACCTACGAGTTATAAAACCACTTATATAACATATAGCTACTTATAGTCTAATTAGGTAAAATTATTAAAGAATTAACCGAATAAGAAGTGTATTAAACTGGCCAAAAATATATAATGACTTAAATAATGGTACAAAGAAAATAAAGTATATATTAAAAGAAATGTTTGGTGAAATAAATATTGAAGAATCAATAAATAGGTATTCAATGTATGTACACAGAACATGGGATTTCCATTCAGACCAGGAAGAAGTAATGTGCCAGGGTATGTGTTAGCTTTGATTGGCTGCCAAGAACCATTTTTTATAACCGGTATCGAATCCATTCTTACGTCAAAATCAATCACCAAAAAAAGATAACAAAGCTTAGTGTTTAAAAAAAAGAAAGAATCCGTCTTTTTATTGATTGCGATAAGAAGAAAATATGGACAACTGGGCCGATATGGGGTTTGTAATAAAGTCAGGGTATTTGCCGTCATAAAAATTGCAGTCCTCTTTTTTATGCCTCCATTTTACGTGTGTCGTTATGTTGTAAAATAGTCACGCAATTCCTTGCCCTTCACCCCACTTATATATTTAGTTTAGTGTGGCTATATATATATATATATCTACATGTACATGTATAAATTGCTCACCATAGCTTTCTTACACGTTTATGAGCGTATCGATATCATTAGATTTCAAATACATGTACTGAGTTTTGATAAAAAAACACGAATTGAAAAACACAGTTTGTGACATTAAAAAAAAAAAACTATCAGAGTATATATACGTGTCGTATATACATTGCATCAATCTATAAAAAAAAAACGCGGTGTGTACAACATCTCTTTAATATTTAGCGTTTTAATTAGATTGTATTTACATTTATGTATTTTTTGTTGAAATATAAAAAAAAATTAAGGTTAACATTCAAGCCATTATGTATGGATCTGCAAGTATTAATTTTGTTTTCAACTTTGCGATAAAAGAAGCTTTGAGATATAATTTCTTTTTTCAGTTTAATGACGGTAATGTTTAAAGAAAAAAGTACGGTACATTTTCTGTGTATTCGTGTATGTAAAAAAAAAATACACAGCGTTATTGACTTTAATGCGTTCATTGTATGAAAATACCAACGACAGTCTAGAATTTCTTAGATAATTGTGGAAAGAAGATTAAATTAAGTTGAATAGATTCATGTAGGTTTTCCAATTCCAGAAGAATAAATATTTTCTGGAAAGCTGCCAGGACTTCCTTTTTCTTTTTGTGTAAAGTAATGAAATCTGCTCGATCCTTCAGCTATTTGCGTAGCTATTATTGAATTACATGGGGCGAAATTTTAAAGCGGTTTGGTAAAAGTAGTGTTATATTTTTATTCCTCGACCTTGATTTTATTGAGAGAAAGTGTGTTGTCTTTACCATGCATCCCTTAGAGTTTAAGAGTCGTATGACCAGGCACGTAGCATCGTTTTTGAAATTGTGTTTGGGGAGGGGGGGGGGGGGGTTGCAGACTAATCCGAAAAATCCCAATCTATTCGACAATGTTCAACATTCTTAAGGGGGAGGGGTGGGGCGGCGATATCGCAGGTACCTAAAACTTCTATTTTAATGTTTATAATACCCCCCCCCCCAAATTTTCAATGCGAGAAAAAAGGGGGGGGGCTGCCCCAGGCCCTGATGTTACGTGTCTGATGATGCGTCGTATTAATAAGTCGGGTGACAGGTTTTGATGTGCATTATACCAATAATTCAAGCGACAGAAAAGGTTATGATGCGTCGTATTAATGTAATAATGGGTTCTTTCAATAAGTCGAGCGGCAGGATTTAATATGCGTCGTATCAATAAGTCGGGCGGCAGGATTTAATATGCGTCGTATCAATAAGTCGGGCGGCAGGATTTGATATGCGTCGTATCAGTAAGTCGGGCGGCAGGATTTGATATGCGTCGTATCAGTAAGTCGGGCGGCAGAGAAGGTTATGATGCGTTGTATCAGTAATTCAGGCCGCACAAGCAATGATACGTCAAATTATAATTTTCCTTTTTATAACCAATGATGAATCCTTGGGGCACAAGAAAGCATATACGGCAATTATATTTTCTACCTCATTGTTGCATTACCAGTTGTAAAAAAAGAACTCTAGTAAATGATCGTCTCTGAAGAGCAAGCCGCCTGTCAAAAAGTGGTTAGAGGCTATCGGGGCCATTTTAAGTCTCTTGTTTATGATTTCATGATATAAGAAACCATGGTAATCGTCTCTTGTCCATTTATGTTATTTTTGTTGCGTCTAACTATTTACTTCTCTGTACTAAATACACGTACAATGATAGGATTGATTGCACGGAAAAAGAAATAGAGGGCACTGTATATTATCCTGTACACATATATATTAATCATCATCTTTTTACACTGAAAGTTATTTTTCAAACAAAAATGTGTGATATGAAATTAGAAAATTTTGAATATCATTTTTTAAAAATAAATTTTCAGACAATTGTCTAGTAGTGTCTTAAATATTTGAAGGCAGGTATGGCACTTATGAGACGAGTGCTCAAATTTAGAAGCAATGTTTTTATTATCCTTTCCAAACAATTGTAATTTAACAAGATTAGTCTAAATTATTCGATTTGTGTTTAATGTTAACAAAAGCTTATGGAATCTTTGCAAAGAAATTACAAGTTAAAACATTTACATGTTTTGTACCCCCCCCCCCCCGGCAAAAAAAAAAAGAAGAAGAAGAAACCACACAAAACCAAATGTTAGCTATTGAAATCTTCAAATTTTCAGACTTTCGTTGAGCAAAATCTTCGTCTTGAAAACATATATGGAACTATCTGTTATTGATTTTATAATGATTTATTTCATTGTGCATTGTGGAATGTTAAATAAATGAATCTTTTATTGTTTTTTAAATAGATAAGTTGTTTTAAAGATGTTGATCATATAAGGTAAACGTTTGTTATTTAACTTGTGTTTTGTCGATTAAATTCCTTCCATAGGCTGCAGAGTTTGGTTTTCTGTAGGTTTTTTAAAAACTGTTTAGTATGCATTATAAGTCAATTTCTATTAAATGGAAAGTTCTACTATGTTATCGAACCATTTTAACAAGAGCGTGGACTTTTGGTAGTTGTGTCAAACAGCAATATGACATAGGCCTGTCTATTTCATTGCTGGCCACTCAGCCATGACTTTTTGAAATCAACAAGATTTGTCTGGCTTTTGAGCTAAGAATACGCAACCAGCGTCATTTTAATTTCTTGTGACACATGAAACAGATAGTTACGTCTTACTGAAAGTCAAAGGTCTTGTTAAAAAGGTTCTAAAAAGTTTATAAGGTATAAAGAGTAAAGGGAAAATTGAGCGACTTCAGATCATGATGCATCATAATCCGGTCATTCATTACAGCGTAAGATTGATATTCTAAATTGTCACAATTTTAAATACTTGATCCGTTAATCAATGATGTGTCATCATTTGTTCACCTACTACACTGTCTGTTGAGAACCCTTTGTTATCGTGTTTTATAATATCATATAGTGAATTAAAAGTGTGATAATTAAGTTCTGCTATATGAATGATAAAAAGGATGAAATACATATTCTCATAAGCCTCCAAGGGTACAAGCGTGCCCCATTTATACGTTATCAGTATCAGAGTTAAATGAAATCATTCAGGGTTGTTCTTTTGTTTCTAACAGGGTCGAGGCTACCAAACACTTTGGTGTGTTTTAAAAGGTCGAACTATTCACATATTTAAGGAGAGAGACCAAAGAAATGACGACACGGTATGTACCGCCGCTCAAAGCAACTTTATTTTTATGTTGACCACGTCTTTGATAGGGAATGTAGATTATTCCTTTTCTTCTTTTTGGAAGAGCAGGTCAAAAATCAGTATTTTTGCAGATATAATGTAAAGGTTTTTCACCTGACACCAAGGCACCTCTTTATAAGTCCCAATTGCTTTCAAATCCTCAACAGCACAGTGTTTGCAGTAGCAACAGAAAAATGATATTGACTTGATTTTTTAAAGTATTATATAAAAAGACAAGCATGTAAATCTTCCACAGAAATACCAAAATTGTATATCTTATTTTTATATCTTATATCTTATTATTTATATCTGAATTTCATTTTGTTATATCCTTCACTATGTTTCAGTCTTTTTCCCGGAAAAAACAAATTCTTTAGCTCGAAAAGGGATTTTTTTTTACTAAAATAGAATCAATGCAACTACAAATGAAATGAAGAGTAATTTGAATGTAAGCATTTGATGGGAAAAAGTATAAAAACAATACACTTGTATGCAATATCTTTTGTTGTCAATATAAAACCTTATTATGATACGGAATTCAGACATTGTAACTGTTTTCCTGGCAGGTGGTCGGCAGTCTGAACATTGACAACAAAACCGAGTGTACAGCCAGCGACACGAGAGATGGCTACAAGCTGGAGCTAATAACCGAAGGTCTGGACAAAACCAGTCGGATCAACAGATTCAAGGTAAAGAAATTCGATAAGCTGTGATTTTCAAGCTTAACTAAGTATATATTAGTCATCGGCATAAAAGAGTCCAAGGTGGAATAAATATACATGTATATATCTACATGTAAGTATAGATAGGTGTTTCTCGTCTTTGTTCTTTATCGAAGCATAACATCCCTTGATGTTGTTGTGACGTGCCAAATTCTGCTTGATTTGATTTCATAATAAAATTAGTTTCATTTTTATTTCACCTTTCCCTCTCACCTATGTCTTTATGATACAGACGTCTGTAAAAGCTTTCAGTTTTCAATGACAAAACACAATGGATTTAAAAATGGCATTGTTAACATTATTAAAAACCTCGAAATGTAAAAAAGCGGAGATTTCCAGTATTTCAAAAAAAACTTCCTGGTATATATAAAACCAATGTCTTATTTTCATTGAAAGTAAGAAGGCACATGCTATTGTATGCATTAGATGTTGTCTTTTTAATGTTACGTTTGGAATGATGAAACAGAAGAGGTGTATTTAAAGTTGCTTGCATGCAGTATCTTCGTGATGTCTATATAAAATAATAACCGTCTATATAAGGTAGAGGAGACCAATTGTTCTTACTGATGTTACAATACAGGTACCAACATTTCAACGACACAGTTTGGTTTCATGTTCAGTCCCAACCTTTGTTTGTCCTCTTTCATCAGAATAAAAAATATTTATCCATTGAAATATTATAAGTTGTGCACGGTATATATTTACATCGTGCTGTGAATTACATTTCATCTTTGAAACTTATATGGAACAAATACTTTATTTCTTATTTTGCTAAAAAGTTTTCTCATACATCCTCTTGCATTTTAAACCTTGAGTAGAAAAAATCATAGTGCTTATTAAGTTTAATGATTACTGGTACATGTATCCTTTATGAACCATAATGTAGAAAACACGAGATGTAATTTGGTAAATATGAGTGAATTGTACATAGCATGCGCGGATCCAGAAAATTTTTCCAGGGGGGGTCCGAAGGATAATTGTGTTTGCCAGGGGGGGTCCGAGGCATATTTTCGCGATAATTTTACTATGTAAATTTAATAAATTTTCATTTTCCAGGGGGGGGGGGGGGTCGGGACCCCCCCCCCCGACCCTCCCTCTAGATCCGCGCATGCATAGGCATGTCTTACAAAATGATTTTGGTTTATTTATTTTCATCAGCTTTATTTTCAAAATTTGAAGTATTATACAGGTTTGGTTTCTTTTTTCCCTGAAGACGTTTACTTATTTGATTATAATATCTCATGCAGGAAGGGTCGACTCGATTTACAACTGATAAAGGGTCAACGGTTGACTGACTTCTATTGAAGTGGTTTCATTGTTCACAGAACCAGGAAGTGAAAATAATTTTAAGTCACAGATTTCATGGTTGTCAAGTCGGAAAGTTCTAATTTATAGACCAAACACGCTTTTGTATGACAATGTTGATCTCAATATGGCCTATAAAAGTATGATGAAATATCTCAATGCTGTTTCATAGAGTCCTCATGCTCTTACAAATCTGTCTATATTTAATTAGAATAGGCCATATTTGAGCACTGCCATTGATATAGATTTACATTAAAAACATCCTTTGTAAAAAGTTTTCTTTTTAGATTAACATATACAGCATATAACACGAAATTAGTCAAAGAAATAGAGCGCATTACTTAAAATTTGAAAATTCTATGACATTAAATAAACGGTTGCTTTTTTATTTACCTCTAGACGAAAAAGAAGGTGGAAAGAGAATTATGGAGAGGATATATCTTGTGTTTATCTAAGGTATGTCGCGTTGACTCTGTGTGCGATAAAACAAATCAGTTAAACTAAACACTTAAACTAAACGATAACGAACCAAGCCGTTAGGGCGATTTTATCGTTGTCTGCTGGTTACACGGAAAGATTTTGTTACATTGGTGCCAGTATGTTTTTGTAAAACTTCATTTCAATGTTTCAAGAGTATTCTCACCTTTCTAGTTAGTTCTCTCCGTGTGTCTGGGCTGCGATTCACGATGGGACTTGAACCTTTTACGGCCATAAATGAACATTGAAAATAAATCTCCCTGTGGTTTAAATTAATGTCAGGAAAACATACCTTAATTAATGATATAGTTTTAAACTAATGGTTTTATTTAAAGTTTACGCGTTAATACTCATTCCATAGGGATGAATAGATTTACAGCGCAGCCCTGCTTTGTAAGACACGAATTAATTATTAAAACTTGTCTTTATAAAATCAAGGGCACTGTTCCAAATGACCTCGACTTAACAGACACTCAAATAGAAGAAATCAAAGCCTCTGTCAACAGTTTCCTCCTAGAGGAAGCCTCGGGATCGACCCATGGCGGCGGATCGGTGTCCATCGGCGGGAAATCGAGGCACCAGGAGCTCAGCAAGAGAGCGTCCGTCTCCCCCTCTGAGGACAGTGGGCTTGGAGCAACCATTAAACACCCAAGGTCAATCGGAACTCAGAACTCCTCCTCATCCGGGTCCAGAGGCACGATTAGCGGGGGCGGAGGCGGACCAACTATGGTGCGGATCAGTAAAGAACAAATTTTGTCCATGCAATGACAAAAATATAATTTATTGATTTAAAGGCTTCGCATTAGACTCAATACATTTTATCTCTTTGCAGAGACCGAAGTTTTCAAATAATCCAAGAATGGATGATAAAACACCAAGGTGATTAATTAATACTCGAACATACTCAAATATTTTCCCCAGAAACCAATTACTAAAGTAAAAAACTGAAGGCTTATTCATTGATCTATCTTTTCCTAATAGATATTTGCAAGGTATTTATAGTAAAATGCCAAATTGCAGAGCTCTGATCAAGGTTAAAGGTAGGAACACACAAGTCTCTCATTAAAGAATATAAACTTTACACCTAACCCGAAATTATTTTATTTGACTAAAATATAATGGTAAATTGTTGCTCTTTTATTTTGTGACATTTACACTTTCCAGTTTATTTGACTGTGATAACACTACGGATCTATTATGTAATGTATTGTCCATTACATTTCGTCAATGGCTATTTTAATATTAAATGGTAGAATTATTGAAAAATATACATTTTTAAATATAAGTAATAAGAAATCATTTTTGAATTGTATGAGGTGATCACATACGGTCGGGCGTAATCAAATATATCATGGAGCCATCAGACTTAATTGAATTTGATCACCCCAGCCGTATTTGATTATCTCATAATACTCCAAGAATGATTCATTATTCCTTAAATAATTATTGAGGATATAAAAGGTTTTGCCAAAAACAACTCAAACATTTTCTCAGAGAGATATTATTTTAATAAGCTGAAGATTAATGCCATCTTTTAAATTGCTCTTCTTTTCTTTACATGTAATAATAGCTATCATATTTGATAACTTTACATATGTCTTCTTTACTTGCAGCTGGTTCTTTTCGAGCTGTAGTCGAGATTTAGCTGAGAGAATACTAGTAAATAGCGGCAGCTTAGGCAATGCCTTAATGAGGGAAAGCTCTTCCCAAAAAGACAGCGGAAGTTATGTCATCAGTAAAATTGGCAAAATAGACGGGTTAGTATTTTACTACACGTTGATTAATTTGTTACAGGGCTCTATTTTAAACTGTCACACAAACACTACTTATCTTTCAACTATTAATATTATCACTACTAATTACTAGTACTGTCGCAAATCTTTGGTACAGCTATAAGGATGAAATTAGAAATCGTTTGTATCATTATTACATCATTCACAACTGTTACTTAAATGTCTCTGAAAAATGCGCGCTGATGATTGTAATGTCTGTTTTAGGGTAGTGAAGATAGAACATTTTGAGGTAGAAAGAGTCGACAGAGGATACAGAATCAAAGTTGAAAATGACGTAAGTACGCAACCCATTGCATAAAAAATTCGAAAACTTTGTTTCCATACAAACTGGTTATTTAACCAATAAAAACCAACAACAACAACAGCAGCTAATTTTAAAAAAAATTGCACCTCTGAAACTTCAAATCACTCTTACTTGCAGCACGAGCCACAGAAGAATCTCACAGATGTTATTAACACTTTCCGATTCATAGCTGGCTTTGAGAATACGATTCCAATGAAGACGAATGACTTGTATAATTTTGGACTGTCCGAAGACGATACCGATCCGTACCGTATGAAACGGATTGAAAGAGGTAAACCGGGAAATGGGGAATTTGACTTGAAAATTGTAGTCAATTTATACTAGTATCAGATTTAAGATTAATAAATTACCCTTAGGTTTACGTAAAAGATATTCAGATGTTGATTAAGCAAGTACTGTTTAAAACATTCCCAGTTTATATCGAAAGTTAGATGTTTAAAAATATTATTTTCTTTTTTATAAAAACCGGTATATTATAATTACACCATTCATTTATTCAAACAAAAACTAGTTTCAATTAATATCTACATTAGCTGTGACTTTTTAGGTCACCTGAGTCACTCAGGTGACCTATTGCAATTGGTCTTCGTCCGTCGTCGTGCGTCTGTGCGTCGTGCGTTAACAATTTTACATTTTTAACTTCTTCTTGAAAACTACCTGGCCAATTGTTACCATTTTTGGTGTGAAGCATCTCTATGGTAAGAAGAGTCTAAATTGTGAAATTCACGGCCCTACCACCCCTGGGGTGCCACAGGTGGGGCCAAATATGAAAAAAAGCAAAATTTTCAAAAATCTTCTTCTCTACTCCCACGCATGTGAGGAAAAAACTGGTTGCATGGTTATGATGTCCATGAAGCCCTCTACCAAAATTGTGAAATTTATGGCCCAAGGGTCAGGGGTTCTGGCCATATAGTAAAAATGTATTAAATCTTTAAAAATCTTCTTCTTTACTACCATATATGTTTTTTTAAAAACTAAATGCAGGATTATGATGTCCATGAAGCCCTCTACCTAAATTGTGAAATTCATGACCCCTGGGTCAGGGGTTCAGGATCTAGGGTGGGGCCAATATGGCCAAATAGTAAAAATGTATTAAATCTTAGAAAATCTTCTTCTCTACTCCCATATATATATTTGTTATAAACTAAATGCATGATTTCGATGTCCATGAGGCCCTCTACCTAAATTGTGAAAATTATGCCCCCTTGGTCAGGGATTCAGGCTCTTGGGTGGGGCCAATATGGCCATATAGTAAAAATGTATTAAATCTTAGAAAATCTTCTTCTCTACTATCATATATATTTGTTAATAACTAAATGCATGATTATGATGTCCATGAGGCCATCTACTAAAATTGTGAAATTCATGACCCCTGGGTCAGGGATTCAGGCTCTAGGGTGGGGCCAATATGGCCAAATAGTAAAAATGTATTGAATCTTAGAAAATCTTCTTCTCTACTCCCATATATATTTGTTAAAAACTAAATGCATGGTTATGATGTCCATGAGAGCCTCTACTAAAATTGTGAAATTCATGACCCCTTTGTTAGGTGTTCAGGCTCTAGGGTGGGGCCAATATGGCCATATAGTAAAACTGTTTTAAATCTTAAAAAATCTTCTTCTCTACTCCCACACATGTGGGCAAAAAACTGAATACATGGTTATGATATCCACAATCTCCTTTACCTAAATTGTGAAATGCATGGCCCCTTGGTAAGGGGTTCAGGGCATGAAGGGGGGAGGGGGGGGGGGCGCAATATGGCAATATATTGTTAATGCATATAATGTTTGAAAATTTCCTTCTCTATTCTCACACATCTGTATAAAAAAACTGACTTATAATTAAGTTTACCAGGAAGTCCTCTACTGAAACTTTAATTTCCATGCCCCCTCAAGGATGGGTTTTGACTCTAGGGCAGGACCAAAATGGATGTATAGATGTTAATGCATATATAACGTTAACAATTATCTTCTTTACTCCCACACACCTGAAAGGAAAACTGAATTCATGATTTTGTAGACCAGATCTTTTAGTTTTTCACCAAAATTATAGGTTTCACAGTTCTTTTTGAAATGTGGTTGTCATTACAAATTTATAATTTTTCTACTCCAGTATGAAACCTAATTAATTAGATGCATATATGAGACTCCGTGACAAGTTTGTGTATGGGATATATGCTACTCAGGTGACCGTTAAGGCCAATTGGCCTCTTGTTTCTTACGTACTAAGTCTTGCTCAAAAAATGTTTGTTAAAAAACTGCACAATTAAGTACGCACGCCCATGTTTTACGCACCGGCTATGCACGGGTGTTCTGTTACCATTGTAATTGTTTTGTTACACAGTGTAAGTGTTTTGTTACACATTGTAAGTGTTTTGTTATACAGTGTACTAGTAAGTGTTTTGTTACACACTGTAAGTGTTTTGTTACACATTGTAAGTGTTTTGGTCTATCGCATTTTTCAGAAATTCCCAGCAAAACCAGGGAACTCCCAGAACCGTTACCCGGTAAGGAACAACAAACAGTCAATGAGGGAAAAAGAGATTTTTTATTCATTTATTCATTAAAATTTTACATTTGCATTACTAAATGAATGTTAATAGCTTCTATATAGGTTTTTGATTCGTTGCTTTTTTACTAGATATGCATGTAATTTACTTCTCTTGGCTTCTTTTAACACAATCAACTAATATCTTTTCTAATTAGATTATGAAGAACCGGTGCCACGGCCTTCTAAAACATTCAACCCAGGGATTTTGAAAAAAGAGCAGGCCAAATATGAGAGGCGAAGTGAGTTAGTCAAAGTTAAACAACGGTGTTTATTTTTGCCATCATGGCATTGAATCAATTATATCCACAGCTGTTAATTGGACTGAATCTTTTTATAAAAAGAAGTAATCAAACGTGAATTCATTAGACATGTTTCTAGTTTTAATTTTGTCATTAGGTAACATTCACTGAACCTAATTGTTCTCTTCTGATAAATACATGTATCATACATATACGATACATGTATGAATATTTTTATTGTTTGAATATGAAATCAATCGTGATATAAACATTTGAATAAAATAAATGGGTTAGGCCCCATCACACCGAAACTGATGATTAATTCATTATATAAACCAGATTGGCTTATTTTTCTTTCCAAAATCAATTTTAGAAAAAAAACAGTAGTAGTTTCAGTCTCACTTTAGTACACGATACATCGATTGCTCTTTAAGGCACAAAAATCATGATTATACTAGAAATGACGTAGTAAACGTTTTTGATATCGTCGTTAGAAACGTTAACGTTTTACATTCATGGGTTACGTTTGTTTTTAAATTTCTACACTTTCTTTTACAAAGCCCTAACTCTTATGTTAATTTATATAAACAGACGAAGGATGCATTTTTTAAAATATGCATATCTCTGTTTGAATTTCTTTCATACTGTTTATAAAAACAGAGTAAATAAGGGGAGAATATGGTTATAATCAATCAGTTACTTGCATAGTCAAAGAATCAACTATTAGTAGCTACAAGACTTGTTATTATTTTGTTGTCTTATTCTCCGAGTTCCTGGCTTTCAATAAATCGATTGATGAAAACCCTTCAAAACAAAACTAAACAATACAAACCAAAAACAAAAACTCAAAAAACAAATACACAAAAAAAGCAACGAGAAAAAAAACATTAAACAAGGAAAAGCATTGGTAAAAATATTAAATTTAGTCGGAGGAATAGCTTTGTATTTTGATACGCAGAGAAATTGTTTTAAATCTTTGTTCAAACTAGCAATTGCAAGCTGGAGTATTTTGTTAAGCCATAATGAACACAATCTGTAATTTTTTAAAATGAAAAAGAAAAAATCCCAATAATGAATGTAATAATTCCTCTTCAATTTACAATCTATAGGAATTCGATGATCATATAATTCCGTAAACTTGAATTAATAAACACGAGTTTGAATCATATATGTAAATTTGCAATCTATTACAAAAGATAATTATATAAATATTATTAAAGGAAGAATTATTCAATTCAATTTCAATTCAGTTTATTGACAACACTATGTTAGCATACAGTTAAAATGAAATCAAATGACAAACAAAAGAATATTATAACGTAAAGGCTATAACATGCATGACAATTTTATGCAATTCTTTATAGTCCCTGGAACTGTCTCTCAGCATTTATCTAAAATTATAGTTTTGTCATGGTTTCCTTTTACCAGATGTTCACCATTTTGGCACGACCAGAAGTTCGATTGTAAATAAATTGAATAAAACGACAGTCACTGTAAAACCTCGTGAGTTCATTGCATGCTCTGTTTTGTGCCTACAGTTATGCCTATTTCGTATATCCATTGCTCAGTCAAGTTATATATCACCTGAAGATGTTTCTCCTTATATATAAGATCTCATGTACATACATTTAATGTATGTAATTATGACACATTTACGAGGACCATTTTCATTGTAAGGAAGTTGAATCAAGTATTATCCAAACAAAAATGATAAGTTCTCACAAAGCACAGTTTGCTAATATAATTGTAACAGAGATATATATTATATATATTAATAATCGTTTCTCATGCTATGCCTTTTTATAGTGTCATTACTAATTTTTCTAACATGATTAAGGTAGGTTGAAGGTACTCATCACTTCTCTGTCGATGTATATACCTGTGTGTCTTGAAATAAAGCACTTTTTGTCAGTCTATGTCTTTCTATATCATTAATAATATTTCCATTTTATTTCATTCATGAAATAAGTCACTACGGACAGTTGTTTTTTTATTGTTGTTTTAACTAAAGCGTCAATTTCGATCTATTCAAATTTGATCTTCCAAAAAAACTGCACTGTTTTACTGTGTTAATGTTTTAAGGAATACTGAAATTGTTCTACAGGGTCTCCCTCACCCCCGGAGTTTGACCCCCCGACACCCCACCGACAATCCGTCTACTACAACGCCCCAGGTAAGACCTCGAAATGCGCGAGTAGTAATCAGTATTCTGTCCAACTCAGAAAACACATAGATTTAACTCCATCTTCTATCTGTACAGTGAGCAATGCAGCTAAATTCCCCCTCCAGAAACCTCGACCCCCAACCCCTCCAGACGAAAGTCCCCCACCCCCTGAACCTCACGTTACAGGATCTGATGGTTACTACAATGAGGACAGTTTTAAAGGTATGGCCTCGTGACATCATACTTACCACTTGTATTCTATATAATAACAGTGATTTGACAATGTTACAAATGAAGATTTATCATGTATATTGTTTAATAAAGTTACAGAATGATCAGCTGTAGTAAGTTTGTTTAATTAATGGTATTTTTTATATCAAAGATCTGAAAGGAAAAGAGCCTTTACATAAAAGGTCCATGTCAGTTCCCAATATAAAACACTTGATGCCTAACCAGTTACAAGGGGACATCGACTTAAACCAGCCAGGTTAGTCTTGTCTAAGCCAAAGACTGGAAATTATCTTCTCTTCACAAAGAAAATAAAACGTTTTGTTTTCAGTCAAAGGTTTTTTATCTTATATAACACAAAATGAAATTCATCAAAATATTTGATGAATATATTATCTTGAAAACTTATGTTTGCAGCTCGTAGGTCTTTATTTGAGGATTTAAATAGAGCATTCATGACAAGGTAGATAATAATGATATCCTTGTCCCTTACTGTTTCAGTAAACAGAGACATACCCCCACCTAAGTCCGTCGTTCCTGCCGCCCCTCCTCCACCCCCACTCTTATCAAACCCAGGTGCCACCAGCCCCACCCAGAAAACACCCACCTCCATCCTGAAGTCTAAACCGAGGGGTGGACTACCGTCATTACCATCACTTCCTCCCACACCCACAGATCCAGACACTGGACCACGAAGCAGCATAGATACAAGTGCTCCCAGTCTTACAGCACTTGGTCTGAAACCAGTTGGGAGAACTCTCGACAAACAGAAAACGTCTTCAAGGTAATGGTGCTTACTTCTTCCTGACGCGTTCATGGTTATCTGCAGTTGCACTTGCTAACTTGTGTAAACAGATATAGATGCACTGTAAACAATAACAGTAGCAGGTTGTGCATTTATATCCCTTGATGCTTGCATATTGTTTTTTTTTATCAAATAGATTTATTATCTTTATAATTATAATGAAATTCTAGATAATCTACTTACAGTCAATTTTATTATGCATAGAAATAAAAAGGTAGCTGAAAACTAGGCATTGACCTGTACTGCTAAGCTCTCTGTTTTTTCATACTATCGCAGCTGAAAGATCATAATACCTTCTTTCTAAGAAGTGAAGAAATGTATCCATACTTTATAAATGTTCAGTAATCTTATATTTCGAGATAGTTTGCTGAAAAACTAGACTTCTCTAAATCAATATTTATTTGAATACAATTTCAAAATATCCAATACCATTACTATATTACTTTTGTATTCTCAAATAATTGCGCAAATACTAAAATAATTAGAATTCTTAGACGAAGATTATACCGTCAAGAATGTGTATAACATGTACTAGTATTTGACCTAACATTTACATTTTATTAACACTCACACTTCTTCACTCCCCTACGTCTATATAGTCCATATTGTTACACTAGAAACCTCTGTCTGTCTGTCTTTGGTAGTTCCCCTCCCTCCAATCACGCACCTTCACCTCAACAGCTGGGTCTCCGTCACGTGGAGAGAGCCACAAACAAGGAAGAACAGTGAGTGTTGGGCAGAATTCATATTTAGCTTTATGTCTCAATTGTAAATGTTCAGATCTCAGTATGGAGTGTGTTATATGCTAAAATAAACAACATTCATCATAAGCTTAATCTGTGTTTTTCTTATTAAATATTATGTTGAACCTTGAATATTAAAAGTCAAACATATGTTGTATTTATGGTTTCTTTAGCTCTATTGATTTTTAATTAATCGTTGTGAAAACAAACCTTCCATGCTTGTTTTTAAACGATAAAGTAGATATTTAAAACAATTCTTTTACTTACTTTGATCAAACATTGTTGTATGTTTGGGGAAAACTGTAAACGAATATATTTCAAAAGGACAATTCTGACCTGTTGTAGAGCAA
Organism: Magallana gigas; assembly: GCF_963853765.1. Classification (NCBI taxonomy): domain Eukaryota; kingdom Metazoa; phylum Mollusca; class Bivalvia; order Ostreida; family Ostreidae; genus Magallana; species Magallana gigas. The sequence goes on along the minus strand of NC_088858.1, from coordinate 50,189,323 downwards.
CGAAAGAGTACGAGGATAGTCAGACGGTTCAGGACATACGCAAGAAGTTTGAAAAGAAAATTCCGCCCTCTACAGCACCGAAACCCACGGGGAGACCACAAGCCAGGGGTAGGTGTTAGTATAGTTAATACTGAATACTGGATATGATTGATATATTTTAGTATTGTTGAATTTATAATTCAATAACTTATTTTGATATAACGTATAATAAGATTTTTGATTTATTATGAATTATATTAATTTTGACTGATATTTCAACTGATATGCACGAATTTTTATATCGTGACAACAAATATGCATTAAAGATAATTATGTAGTTCACTTCTAAAACTGATTATTTTACCCCAAAAAACCCCACTCTTATGCTTTTATTGTACCTTGTTGTCACGTACATAAATTTGTCGATAGATTTATTTTCTTCCTTATCTTATTTCTCTTTGACTAATTTTGCTGACCGTATGACAAAGACAAGCTTTAGTAGTACATAAAGACAAATTGACGATAGTTTTCACTTAATGAAACAGTGTTTAAGCTATGTACTCGCTATCCTAAAAATACTTTTAAAATGAAATGAAACAATTGCAGCTGCTTCAAACGAAAAAGAAGACGAAATTTATCATGATGCCATTTCTGCCGGTAAGAACATTGTGCTTCATTAATTATTTTGTAGCTAATTCGTTTTTCTTCAAACTTTTGCTTTCAGCAAATCGTTCATTTAGTGAACCGGCAGTAAACCCTGGCCATTTAGGTAGTACATGTACAAAATGAAGTCAATATGTTAAATATTGTTGCTATAATACATTCCTTGCATTTCATAACGGTCAAGTGTGCTCTAAATGCAATGACTTTCGTATATTATCTATATGTATTTGCACAACCCTTAAAAGTTATCCTTTTATAATACTGTATTAACAAGTTACCAGTAATCTTGTTAATTGGAAATCTAAAACTGCACATGTTGTAATTATAGAGTACGAAAACAGTGATGATATCCCAAAAGGTACTTAGAAGTGTTGATAGTGTGTAGAAATGTATTAATTAATAGTGCATTATTTTCTAGTAGAGAGCTTGCACATTTGTAAATCACAATAAAATGTATTCCTTAACAAGTTCTTTGTTTCTTTGTCTGTTATAACAACATTACTTTTCCACTTGTTTTGAATGGCCGATTTTTTTCCAACAAAATAAAAGTATTCTATTATAAACTGTTTGTCCTTTTAAGATAATTTGAAGAGAGATATCAACAATTATTCAAGCATGTAATATTTATAGACAAATGACCTTTATGAGCAATTTGTTAGTAGTTAGGATTAATTTGCACCTGTCATATATTTCTTTGGACCACATTTGTTCAATATATATATATGAAATAAAATGGTAAAAAAAAATACTTGTTAAGCCCAACATGTCGGTTGAAACTTGAAGATATATCAAGCTTCAAAACCTTTAAAATATTTTGTATCAGTTTAAGTTGATAGTGGCCATAAAAGTATTTTAAAAGCACGTTAGCTTAGACATCTGAGACGGCTCGTGTTAAATGTTCTTTGTGTTTTTTATGTTTAAAATTTTAGATTGACAGTTAAATACACATCTATTAGTTGGTGGAGGGTTGCTTATTTTTTTAAACCATTTACCATGCAATAACTTTTCATTCTGCACATCCTAGATTTCTCAATATTGAATTAAAAAAGGTGAAATATTCTAACGATTTTTACAGATGATAATATGATTGTCATGATATTGTATAATAACCGTATTATATTGTATACAGAAATCCAAGATCAACCTATAAATGTTATTTCAATTTAAAGGGATAGGAAAAAGGTCCTCGTTCATCAGGAAACTAGAAGAGCAAATCGCCCGCCCAGCGGCTGGCCCCCAGGGCGCCCCGAAAGTCCCAGAGATCAAACCAATGACAGAGGAGGAGGAAAGCGAATACCATGAAGTGGTCTAAGGGGCATACTCCTCAAAGCAGGGTCCTATAAATTCTGTGATATTTACTTATAACTGTACTCATTTATGTACGTCAAGATTATTAATATCAAACTAATTACATTGTAATATAAAGATTGGATCTTATAAAAGGATATATGTTGTAAAAAAGAGAACTTGTTTACATGAAACTGTATTTAGTAATCATATTCAGAACTTATATACCTCTTTTTTTACTTTATATTTTTGGATGTAATTTGTCATATGATTATTTTGTTTAATAGCATTATTCGCACTAGTTTACAAAATATCATGAAATGCATTACGTACCCCAGTTCTGACTTAGATTAAGTCCCACCCCTGAATCAATTGATGCATAATTATATAACCTCAACATGATGTGTGACTGTACCATGCCAGTTCTATAAATTAACAGGGAACGAAGTTCACTAATTAATCTGGTCGTATCCAAATCAGTGATGAATCAAAGATGTAAGCATAAAACATCAGTCTAAGAAAACATTTTTATCATGACAATCATCATAAAACAAATTAGTGTTTTTTTTATGTCTTGTTCAAATTTTGTTTTTTGAATCGACACCACACGTATTTTTATCATCAATAAAATAATATTATGATATAATAATATTGTATTAATTTCATTTGTTAGATCTTTTTTATTTTTACATCATACATAATTTTTTCTTTCTATCATCAAGTAATCCATTTCAGTCATGACAGAGTTCATTCGGTAGAACCGTTGTTCTGTTCAAAGCAAGTTTGCAATTGTGGAGCAACCTTTTGAACGACGTATGACTGTACATGTTATTGTTAAAACCAAAGATACAACAAATGTGATTGACGTTAACGGTTGATTAAGACCAAAAGAATTATTGTGTAGAGAATATTCTTGTAACTTAATAAAAATGCAGCAAACCCTTGTTGAATGTCTATTTTTGCCTCATTGTTGCGTTTTGAGAAGGAACAACAACTGCTAGCCTAGGTCCACTTAGAGATCCAACTGCAACCAAGTCGTCCTTTTGGGAATCGGAAATTGGGAGAACACTATAATTGTTGACCAAATACGTCACAGAGGATTTTAAAAACATTCTATTATAGACATTATGTAATTCAGTGCACTTAGTGTCTTGACTGTTATAAATCTATACATATAGAGCAAAAATGTTATTTAGCAATGGTCCCTAGTCGCCATGGATAGAACTAGATAATGTGGTTTTATTTCCAAACCCCATTACTTCGGAAAGACGGGCATGCGTGCATGGATCTTTCGACACGAAAAAAAGCATCGGTTTTTAATTTGGCATTTGTTCTGCTTTCCTCGTCGATATGACGTCACATAACGATCCATTCTCCGCCATTCATCTGACGTTAATGGTTCATGCTTACTTTCATCGACGTCTACATCCGTTTTCTGGTTTCCGGTGATTTTAAGTTGAAAGTCGTACGACAATTCATTATATATTCCTCTCCTTCACAGAGGGTAAGAATGATCTCTCCTTCATGGATTATGTTGAATAAGGAAGTGATTTTGATCATTAAGATGTTACTGAAAACCATAAAGATGTTAACTGATTACAAACTTTAATATGATACCTATATTATGTAAAATTTATTATCGATATTTAAAAAGAAAACAGTGTTAAAGATGAAAATGTTTAAGCAGAATATAAAAGAATTGTGAGCTATTTACAAACGTTGCTTAGTATTGCGATTTTGCTGTCTACTTTTACTGGAAGTAAGGATTCTTTCAGTTTGTCAGAATGTTATTTTTCATTGCCTTTCATTCTCACAAAATTGGTAATGAACATCTTAAAAATATTGTTAAATACAGTTTAAATATTACATTAAATATACACATGGCATTTAATTGTTTATTTCGTTTCTGAAAATTTTTAAAATGAATATTTTTAACGCATTGATTTGGTCGAACTCCAGACTCCTTCATTTTACAATGTTGCATGATGTGTTTCAGAGATCGGGCGTTAATGGACCATTCAGTACTTCTGTCTGTTTAGTCCCACTGCCGAAGTGTCTGATTTCTTTTGTATTGATGTCCATCTCTCCAGGAATCGGGAGGGGGCAGTCCCTGGTGACCTTTCTCATTATCCTCTCGCGTCAGTGTAGCTATGTTATCGGTCGCCCGCGCTCCGTGGGGATACAGAGTATAGGATCATCCCCAGCTACCGACCAAGATAACTAGCGTTCTGATTGGTCGATGACAATATAACGAAATCTCTATGTTTCATTGCAATAAAACCAAGGAATCGTCGGAATTGAGAGGATTCGAATTAAGGAGGCTGTCTGGTAAGTAGTTAAGTCATATTTAGGTAGAAATTAATCTCATAAATAAGCAAAGATTATTTTAGATCCTTAAAAGAACAGCATTGTATAAATGATTACTTGAAAAAGCTCTTTCTTTAAAGATTTTTGAAAATTATAACATTACTTACAGTTTATTTTGTTTTTGTTCGGAATACAATTTTTTTCATCATGTAGTATTTCTTTAAAAGCATTGATACTATTGCATAATCAATCGCGTGCGTTTACTAATACTAGTATTCAAAAGAACACGATTGCAATTGCACACCATTTAACGAATTCTTGACTGAGTCGTGCTCGCTGCGATCTATAATCTTTTCCGGTTCCCTGCCTTAATATAATCCAATGTATTTGACGCTATCACTTTTGTCGTGAAAAGTGCCCATTGTATAGGGATTCGTTAGCAGAAATTGCTGTGTTAATCTACTATTCAGCTCCATTGTCATAAAGAGTTCATTTGGGTATTAAGACTATTTATTCTGAAAAGCGAATGAATATTCATAAAGAATAAACACATTATAAAAGATTTAGTGTTCTATTGGGTTGAATTTAAGCTACATTTTGAAAAATATTTAAATATTCTTTAAATACTAAATTATTTTTTGACCGACCAACCTGCATGCTTGATTTTCTAAAAGTGATTAAAGCCTTTTAACGATAAATGGCATACAAAAAAGAGCAAAGTAACAGTTTATGTCAAGGGCACTTTAATTTTCTTTGGATGGAACAAAAAAAAAACCCCACACAAATGTATGTTCACAGACAAGACTTTTTATTGTATTTACTTTTTTAAGATGTATATAAAGATAAATGCATATGCTTAAATGCTTATTTTTTGGATTTCGGCGCTCCAATAACACACCAGGTCGTGCGCACAAATTAAATACCGCGCGTATTTATTTATTTTGATGTTTATTTAAATGAAACATTTTTTTATCGTCGTATTAAAGTCATTCTGTTATATATATTTGTCATGGATATGATCGAATGATAGGTGGAATAGTCATAAAACACACTGTGCTTTTGCGGCTAAACATTTTGTGCATGCAAGAAACGTTGCCGGGAAAACTCTTTTTTTGAGGCACGATAAATATGATTTAACGATTATCTTCCAATGATAACATCAGGGGAAATATACACTGTATGTAAATATTAGAAATTATTGCTATGCACATTCATTTTGGTGTCGCTGAATATACCAATTCGCGGTATAAAGTAGCAATTCGTGCAATGGGCAAAGCTTTAGAATCCACATTTTTAAAGCGCAAAGCATAGCTGCAGCGCTTTTTTGTCGCCAGATTTCTTATCCTACTTCCACTTTCGTTTTCGCATTTCCGAAATACCGCCACCTACTGGCGGATGCTAAAGAAGTCGTACCCTGGAGAAGTCGTACTCGGGAGAACTCAAAATTATGCAGTAGGGAAAACTTAATATCTTCAAGTTATCCTGCATGCAGATACATTTGTTCTAAAATTTTAAAATCAATCATGATCTTTGTAAACATGCTTTAATGCAGATTATTATAATTTGTAAATTGGAAACTTTGATTTACAGTCAAATTGATAAAACATTTTATGCTTCAAAAATAGAGAAACACTTACATTAATTGCTTACATTAAATGCTGTGGTTATGATTTTTTTTAAAGTCATCAGCATTCTGTTTTCACTGTAACACGACAGCATGCATTAATCATTAAAAAGATTTGTGTATTCTATAACTATGGCATATCCAAATTCTATATCATTTTAATCCTGAGTACGTGAAAATTTTGCAATAACGAACAAACCCCGATTCAAATATGATTCTTAACATGTATTTTCATAACATTCGGTATGATTTAACAGCTTCTTCCCGGCTTAGCGCTTTCCAGTACTTTCAGTACTTTGATATAGTTATACAGCTGAGACCGTTATTACTACAAGTATGGGATTAACGTTACCAGAAAAATAAAAAAATAAAAATTAAAATGCAGTTTTAATATTTTTGCAAGAAATAAGTTTTGTACAACCAAGATGTAAAATTGCGGGGGAAATGAATAATATGATTTTCATGTAACTAGACATTAGCACAGATTGAAGCCATTCAGTACTCTTGAATACAAGGGCTGACATGAGAACACAATCGTCAAGAAGCGTTTTGGTTTGGACTAATGACTACTGTGCTACTTCTGGCGTCCTCGACTGACCGCGGCCATTGTAATGGAATTGGTATGAAGCCTCTGTTCCGTGGAAATGGAAATGTCTCATCACTTAGAAAACCGGCGAGTTTGGAAATGCCAATAAAGCCTCATTATTTATCTCTACTTAAACATGCCTGACATCAATTATTAATTTCGATTAAGATATAATGTCACTAATTGTCGAACTTTTGTCTACCTGGAGCGGTTAAATCGAATTCTGTCGTCTGACCCTCGAGACAGTTCGTTAAAGTGGGACATTATTAATAATACTTATTTAGTAATAATTCTGTGGATATCGATAATCTCTTTGTTACCTCATTTGCATTTTATTTTTACTAAATACCTATTTGAATCTCAAAATAACCATTTGTACATTTTATCTAGTGTAGTCTCCGATGATTTTTAATTCGGCGTACAATGTAGAAACAAAGATCGTAGGATACATCGCAATGAACAGTATTTCAGACTCATCTAGATTGTTGTGCTCCTTTTTACGTACTTAAACATCAGCTACGTATATCAGAAAATGCTATCAATTTAATGTATACTAGTACATTTGGTGTTGAACTTTTGTACGACAAATTGAAATAATTTTCCTATGGGTATAACATAGACCTATACAATCAATATTATAACACACAGACCACTCAGAATTATGGAATTATGTGAGATTTGTCTTCTTCTTCTTCACAGATATCTGACGACGATGGCGAGCTACATTCTGATTGCGTTGGCTTTACTCCCGGTCTCTTGTGCCGTCTATCTGGACGAACCCTCAGGGTATCCCCTCGCCAGGCCTTACAATTCAGCTTGTCTTCAGTGTCTGTTCACGCACAAACGAGAATACTGCGAGATTTGTAAATATGAAGATGATGGAGGTGATTTTCTTACCACTAATAAAAGATCTGACTATTACAACAGTAATATAAGGAAGCGTGGATACTATTGTCTATGTTGTGCCCGGTCAAGGTTGACCAATTCCGGATGTTGCACTCTTTGTAGCAGCGAGATGTAAGAAACAAGAATTGTCATAACGCTAATAAAGAACTACGCCTAAACGACTTTTACTACAATTTATAAAATTCATATCCGATTTTCATGATTTTCAACAGCACTGTTTTGCAACATATCAGATCCACTTTTAAAATAAAGCACTAAATTGTTTGTGAATCGCCTGTTTTCTTCTTTTTTTTGTATAAACGTGTAGAAATGTAATTTTGCCAAATATGTATATCTGTTGGTAAATAAAGTTTTAAAATATGTCCCCTTCAAGTTTGTCGCTGACACCAACGTCTGTAGAATTTTGATATAGGATAATTAAAACTTCTCCATTTCATAAAGTCATACAAGTTTTTTGTGCTTTGATCATTCAAATTGAGACTAGCTCTCTCCTCCTTTATATGCGTTTGACATATCTCGGTCTGTCTACAATGCTAATTCCTTGTTACAAGCAAAGAATCAATGTATGCTGGTGACAGTGTTTGATTTTACTTTGAAATATTAGCTGAGATATCGTCATTGGAGTCTTTAATCACGACATACAGGAAAATATTCGTCCCCATTTTATTTTCGCCCCTTTCGCCCTCGTTGTCAGTAGGCGCATTTAAGTCTGAGCAAATTCTAAAGTCCTTATTTTTTTCCTCTTTTAACACAACTATGTCCGTGAAAATTAAAGCCGGTGCAAAACCGTTTACAAATGAAAATAGGCGAAAATAACACGGGGCGAAAACAACCGTACCGGTATTTCAGTAATGATAGCTAGCAACTGCCTGTCTCAAACGTAGACTTCTTCCCGAGATCATCATCAAAGTGAGTCCCATCAACACAAGAATTGATTTAAGATCGCTCAAGTTGAATCACTCAGCGATTACATTAAAATCGTGTTTGTGTGTTCTCTGATTGTACTAAAAGAAATTAAGATAGTACCTCCCAGGTGCCGGCTCACGGAAAGAAAACCTGTGTTGTTATACAAATGAGTGGTTCTGATTGTTTGGTACTTTTGGGTTATTTTTTAATTTTTTTGATATACAGTTACAGGCATTGGGGTGTAATAAAGACTTAATATCGCAGTTAGCTTAATGATTTACCAGGGTTCCATTATGGCAGCTACCGATAATTTGCTGAAACAATCTGGTTTATCATCTTTTTTTCATTTTATTTCAATGTATTTTTCTTGAGAAATAAATATACAATGACTATAAAAAAGATTATACAATACTTATAATATGTTAAAAGCAAAATATGCATCTCAAACCTGTAAATGTACCTTCGAGTAATCCTGTGGAACTAAACAACGTGACGGCTTTGGGATATTGAACTTGAATTCAACTCTAAACACGGATAATGTCTTCTTTTTTAATGAAAATACACATCAACGTAATTTGAAATTTTCTCGATCACCGCAATTTTGCGTGTATAAAGAAATATACCACAGGACTATCATGCTGAAATACAACGGTATCAGATATAAATGATTTATTAAAAACGTCTCGATGCATATTCCTATTTCGTTGAATTCTTTAAGATGCAAATATGCTATGACGGGAAAAGTCAATCCATATTAACTTAGAAAAGACACTCAGTTTATTTCAAACACCCTTCTCTAAGTGAAAACGACGCGTCACTTACAATATTCACGGCATTGCTGACAGAAAACCGAACTACTGCATGGAATGATCAAATCATCAAGGGGAATACAGTAATGACATTTGGCAATAACATTAAAATTTTTACAGTAAACAATAAAATAAATGTTTTGGCACAAGGAATGATGAATAAATACACGTAAAACCCTCATTTGTCGAGAACACTACTCCATTTTGTTTTACGGTCTATACAGGTGTCCTTGGAGCGCCACCATGCGTCCACATCGTCGTACCAGATGGCCGGAAGTGCTGGTTCGTGTAACAAGGAGCACACGCGACACCACGGCTTAGACGCCACAAAATCGCCGTAGGATTTCCATCGGAAATACTCGTTATACAAATCGTCGTTTTCATCAAGTTTCTGCAAATACTGGGCTAGGTCTCTGGGTGTTTCGAAGTCATCTACGTCAATGTAGGAGTGAGACGGCAGAGCGTTCTTGTACTCCCAAGATGCAGCACCGAGTACAATTGGAATGACGTCATTCCTGTGATTGAAAAAAAAAGTTTAATACATAATAAATATATGAATATGAATTTAGTATTGCCCATGATCCTATAAAGGGTAAGTGTTGGTAGCCCTATCAAGAGGATCGAAGTATACAAACTATCGAGATGGTGATATCCATGTCTTTAAAACTGCATGGTCTGATTTTTTTCGTTCTTACGGTATCAAATAGTTTTCCATACTATCTTAGAAAGCTACAAGAGGATCGAAGTATACAAACTATCGAGATGGTGATATCCATGTCTTTAAAACTGCATGGTCTGATTTTTTTTCGTTCTTACGGTATCAAATAGTTTTCCATACTATCTTAGAAAGCTACAGACTTTCGCTTATTAACACCAGCAGAATCGGTCTCATTTCAAAGTTAGAAATATTCAATAAAATAACGTAATTTCTTTATGGGCGCTACAAAAAAACAAACCAAACTGCATCATGTAAATGTTTAGAAAAGGGAAGCGTTTGGTTTCATCTTACGAATGATTGGGTTTATTCAATCCGCATGTTATGCGTCGACTATGAACAAAACAAACGTCAGAATTATTGGTGAACAAAATGTACACAGGTCTATATTTGATTTGCCAAATTATTATAACCTTTATAAATAACGATGTCTAAATCGTAATACAATAACAGCCGTCTCGCCATCGCGGGCGAATTTTAATATGAGGCGAAATAACGCGGTACCTCTTTATGTCGTCTGTTTTGTTAACAAATTGTTCATCATTTTTTTCATTCAAATATGGCTTAATTGACAGGGAAAACTACTGTAATGTCTTTTATTATGCACACATTTAGCTTGGCTATCGTTTAAAAGCGTTCACAGAATTAAATAGAAAATCGGACCAAGCAGCTTTAAAGATATAAACGCTAAAATCGACAACAAATACGACCAATTAAAGATGATACAATTCTAACATTTAAGGTCGCTACTTATTGTTTAAAAATTTGATATTTATTGAAAGAATAAGATCGCGTTAATATACAAACATTTATACATAAACATTATAACGACAAGTAGTTCCTGCACTGCACAAAAATTACGAATTTCATCAGTCTTTAGTGTAAAGATTTATCTAAACTGATAAATGAAACAGAAAATCAAAACTGCGACATAAAAAGCAGCACTGATGTATTAACCATGTTACCTAGTCGTGTATTTGCTTTCTAAAGCTTCATTGCTGGAAATCCTAGTCATAATTTATCCTCCAGGTATATATCATTATCTGTACATATGTACATTACGCCTAAAAAATTTGTAACAGATGAATAACATCGGGAAACTTGTTAAGAATCTATCTTCCTTAAATGGAGAATTTTGAAGAAAAAAATTATCAACATTTTGTACAATTAAAACATGGAGCAGAATGGAAAGATATGACTACTGAGTTGGGGTTGCAAACCTCAATAATCATCTATATAATTAAATGTATATAGAAAGACTTAGCGGAACTGAAGTAGTTACTATAATGTATACATTGAACAACGTTATATGATTTTTGTTATTCTCACTTGTATCTTTTTCTTTTAATAATATCGTTTTTAGTAAATATTCTTATTTAAACCAAAGTGCAGGATGTCGATTTTTCCATAACCGTTCTATATTTTATGATTCTGACGAACTTAAATTAATTTTTTACTACAGGTAATTTCTTACAGTATAGATTCATTCATAAAAACAAACTTACTCATAAGCAGTCATGATTTTCTCCGTCATGTAGTTTTTACACTTGTTATTTTCAAACGCCAGGTAAAACTTGTAGTCAGTTTTCACCATTGTTTTACATCTGGGGTTTGTTTTTGGACATTTCCGGTCCCCACATCGGCCGTACACATCTACTGGGATGTACTGTTGAAGCTCCCTGGCGTACGCCATCCGTCCGCTGTTAACTCGGTTACAGTTGCTGACAAACCACACCACTTTCTTGGTTCTTCCCTCGGCAAAGTTTTTCGGAGGTAGACTCGTCACTTGGGTAAAAGTTTTGTACTTGAAGTATGGGGTCACAATTATGGAATCCGTGCGATAGGTCATGGTCCAGTTAAAAAGACCATGATAGTTTCTATGGCGACCTGTATTTGGTGGAGCTTCAATGGCGGAAAGAATCCAAATTTGGTTGCGGTTTGTTTTTTGTAATGGAGGATGCACACGGATTTGATTGGGATTACCGAAGACAACAGCGTCAGCTTTGCTGGCCATTTTCTTGTCATACGTGAATCGACATCGATTTACTAAACACTGTTCAGATAAAAACGTTGTTTGGCCCTCAGGATGACCCCAACCCCTTTGACCTCCAAAAAGATAAATCGTTTTAAAGTTACTTCTGTCTTGGTATTGAAGAGGAACATGATTCATTTGTTCAAATATTCTGTCATTTACCGGATTTGCAACACTCGGTAAAAGTCGCTCGATTTTCGATGTGCTGATTATCTGTGGTGAAAAATGCAATTTACTCTCTCGTAACATCCGTTTTTCCCTGGTATAGTTCCGTCTCGTTAGGGGTTCGTTATCGGATTCAATCATTCGGTCCGTCACTAACTTCCGGTCTTGCTCCAGATCGTCTAAGGAGACTTCCGAACTTATCTCTGTGATGATTAATTCCTCGTTCCTAAATTCACTGAACGCGATGGAAGATGAGGGAAAATTCTCAACCTCGTCACCATGATTTAGATTATCCACATACATCAAAGCCAGGTACAGTAAAAGTACTTTAAAAACAGTGATGCCCAAAACTGCAGTAATAATCCGTCTTTTTGACGCATACCTCATCGTTCCTGGATCAGTGGTACCATTGTGAGAGGGGTGTTCGATATCTGATTTCATCTTACCCCCACTTCCTGGTCGATTACTATATGTTTATTAACTCTTGCCCCGGGGTCAGGAATGTACCTGAGCGCCCAGCGATGATCTGTCTATCGCCATGTAATTTAATGATGACACAACCTGAGACTCTAGTAAAGATAATCTATTAACAAAATATTGATGTTTACATCAAGGGGTAGTATTTGTTTTCTGTTGAAATACAGGTTATTAAAATGAAAAATTCCTTATATCACCCTAGCTCAATACAAATACGTCTGTCAGATTAAATCGGATGTCTCAAAATAAACATTTAATCTTCTCATATAGTCTATATATTTACATAGCAAATTCAGTTTTAGAAACAAAGAAATATATCCTGAGTAATTGGCTCTTCGATCATGGCTTACCAGGGACGTATATACGTCCCTGGGCTTACTGAGTATTATTTTTACATTTTTGAACAAATTATCTATTACAATTCTTAAGGTTAATAGCAAGCATTTTGTTTGTTTTGTTGGTACTTACATATAAAACAGAAGTGTGTTGAGTTCTTTAAGTATACAAAGAATATTTGGTGAAGTATCCGGTGAAGTATACGGCTGTTTACAATATACAAAGCAATTAACATCATCTCATTTAATTTACTAACAAAACTCCAGCACGGCACAAAATATCTAACGAGTCCATGCAAATCTATGAAAGAGAGGTCACTCACCAGTTAGATAATTAATTAGGAAATAATGTATCAGAGACCCACCCCACAATTAACGAATTTTGTATGGCATTCGTTAAATGTATAACAACAAGTACGAATACTTTCGTTCCCAGGTCTTTTAACCCCCACTGTAAGCCTTACTGGACAGGGGAGGTCAAAGAAGCTTATGCCCAAGAACGAAGAATGAGAGGCATCTGGGTTAGGGAAGGGAGACCCCGCGGGATGCATCACACATCGTTCTATAACTATACAAGCGCAAAAAAGCGTTTTCGAAAATGCCAATCACTAACATTGGAGCAGTCTATCAAGAAAACTTATACCGACATAGATAATGCAGCCGTCTGCGACACTCGATTGTTTTGGAAACTGATAAGCAAACAAATATCCCGCCAAAGCAGGGTATATCCGGAAATTCAGTACGGTGGTATAACTGTAAATACCCCTCAAAGTGTGCCTGATCTATTAGGAACGTACTTTGAAAATGTATATTCCCCTCAAAACAATAATACAAGGGTTGATCCAAAAGTAATCTCACACTATATGCACAGCGCTTCTCATGGGAGCTGTATTGTATAAAATGATACATTAAAATTATCCCAATCAAAATTTTAATTCAAATGAAAAATTTGATACAATTTCGTTGAATAATTAAAAAGATATGAATGTTTATAACATGATATATACGTGACATCGCCACGTCATAAAATTATGTCTTTTTTAGGTTTTTAATTACGATGATATATGAACCTAATGTGAGTGCGAGTGAACACGGTACCCTTAACATGGTTCCAATATGAGCATATATAATGTTAATAACTAATTTAGATAGTCAGAAGACATACGCTTTGAAGGAAAATTAAAGCTAGGTTCTTCTGGTATCAGCTATATTTTAAAATTACGTTCGTGACATTTTGAAGAGCCATCGATAAAACTGATCGCACATTAAATAATCCAATATACTACTCCATCGATTACAAAAAGAATAATTATTTACTTAATGAAAAATAATATGTGAATAGAGCATCATGGCCATTTTTTATATAGGACTAAATTATGAAGTTCTACCAGAACGCCAAGGATTCAGAAATGACGTCACTGGCGTGCGGCGACTATCCTTACCTCACGCTCTTTGAAATATATTATCTTCAGAAATAATTTTCATAATGCATTAAAATTTTCAGATCTGAATTGGAAAAGGTATAGATATTTCAAAGCACAAATTGTTGTCATTTTACGTCAATTTTTCGCGATTTAATTGCATCTGTGACATTACTTTAGGATCAACCCTCGTATTTATGACGAAGAAAAAGGGCTGATACAGGCTGTGATATGAAAAAAGGGTATTTATTGTTATATTTATTACATATTTGTATTAAAATCAAAAAACATCAACCTGAACAAATTGATCTTAAATATTATTTGAAAGAAGTTTGTACATGTATTCAATGAAAATATTAGATCTAATTGTTTTAACAGGCATGTATCTAAAGAACCGGAATTTCCTAAGGTTTTAAAAGTTTACTGCTCCGAAACATTTGCTAGCAGTGGAAGTTTTTAACTGCATTTAAAAATGTCAACTGTAACAAATGTTTTATTTTTTGTCTGTAAACATGCACAAATGCCGAAATGAAAAAGGGAAGAGGAGTTCCGAAGGGGGTGTGATACGGATCCGTTAGGGCTGATAACCTGTACAGTGTATCAACCCCGGAGGCCGATACAATTTTTGTGATGTCATCTGTATCACATATGCAAAAAAACCTGTATTTATTACTAAGTATGTGATAAAAGTGAATAATTTTTTGGTTAGTACATAGCGAGATAACCAATGAACGCGCGTATCTATTCGTGTACATAAACTTAGCGAAGAGAAGAAAATGTTTATCTTGGTATAATAAATCTAATTTATTAAATCAGAATTTGAATTATTCTCCTTTGAGAATAAACGCTGTTTCAACAATGGCCCCACTTGATTTCAGACTTGTGACGATTGATTCTCTGAAGTCATTGGACAATGTTTTGCCTCGCGTATAATCTGTATTTGGGTCTTTTCATATTTGCTGATTATATACTTATTGATGAAATAAAATGTTTTTCAACCGCTTTGCTGATACTAAATAATTTTTTTGATCGCTTTAACTTATATAGCAAGCTAGAAATGCTGAGGTGGATTGAAAATACAATTCCTATAACAATAGTTTCAAATCCAATGTTTTCTCAGACGTCCGCGTAAATTTGTCCCCCGCCCATTTCAAATGGTTTCATTCCAACAAGTGAAATTGACGTGAGCTGTATATTTCCAATCTTGCCAGTTAATATTCTGCGGTCTTGATAATTTTTTGAATAAATTCTGCACAATAGAATTTCGGACGTTGATACCAACACACGTCAACACCGTGATATATATCCTGCACCTCATCAAACCTATTGCAGTTTTATAATAGAAAACGAAAAACCTGGACATTTTCAAGATAATCCAGTTCCTGTTTGTGTATTTCTAAAAACTGTTGTATGAATTTTCATCGCAGCAAACATTAATAAGTTGGTTCAATAAATCAAATTATAATGATGTGAATTTGTAATGGATTTGTTTTAATAGCTCCGTCTGAATATATAGTATATCATATTATCTATTCTGCAATATAATAACAAGTATCAATTTAAATCTAATTTATTTGTCTATATTGCTACAATTTTGCATCTGGCATTTTCCAGTACTTAATGCCAAACTTGTTTACAGAAAGTACACTCCCGATATTGTCTGTGTCTTCTAAAAGCTTGACAAAGGCCTCCGTTACTCTTTCCATCCTAGAAAATTGAGGGCAAATGTGACAGCAATGTTATTAAAATGAACAAAAAATTATCTCGTTAATATGTAGAAATCCAAAATGCGATGGGACTCTAAAGTCCGGTGATCTGCGCCAAACACCGATGGTGTGAAACGCCAAAGTTCGATGATGTGACACGCCAAAGTTCGATGGATCTAATTAGACTCAAAAGCATAAATGATGTTTATGTTTAAGTCCGTCTGTATGCGTCAATAACTTATAAGTTGACTATATTAGAATAAAATAACTCCAACTGAATTGAGAACATAAAGTTAAAAACTCAGCTTATGGTGATAACTTTTTTGATCAAACAGCCCCTACCCCAAATTCTCTACACGTATCTTAGAAGGCACATTCTAAAATTGCAGCAGGTTTTTTTCTTAAACACGATATGCACTTTTTCGTTTTCGCATTCATTTAACGGTACATGTAAACACTTTGTCTAAAACTTAAGCGACGATCGTCCGGACAGTCTGTCGCTTCAGACGTGTTGATTTTGATTCGACGTTACCTATGACGTTCTTATTCCGTCTCCATTGGTCTTTGGCGTCCGTATCAGTAACATATCATCGGACTTCGGCGCAACCATCGGAGTTTGGAGTCTTACAAGCATAAAAGAGGTAGATATATTTACTTCATGACACCCAATGTCTGCAGAGATTTCTGGTACAACTCTATGTCTACAGAAGATTTCGGGAGGGATTTGATGATGTCGGTGTCTGTGTACGCGGGACATAGGCAGACGAGGCGAACTCCATTACTCTGTACCTCTGGGTGAAACTGATTGTAAAAAAAAAACAAGATACCTGTGAGCTAATGCTCACTAGTGATACCCCCGTTCTGATATGCATGCCTATATAAACAAATAGTGTGTTGAAATTTCAAGCATCTGCAATTTATAGTTGCTGAGAAATCTTTGACCAAAATTTGTTTGAAAATCTAGGCTTAAAATAAACAAAGTCGTCATTTAACAAGAAGTTGATGTCCGATTGGTACAAAAATAAATCCCACGATATGGCATGCCTAAACAAATAGTGTGTTAAAATTTCAGCATCTGCGATGAACAGTTGCTGAGAAATCGTTGACGAAAATTTGTTTGAAAATTTAGGCTAAAACTAAACAAAAACGTCATTTAACAGGAAGATGATGTCCGATTTGTACAAAAATATATCCTACGATATGGCATGCCTAAACAAATAGAGTGTTAAAATTCCATGCATCTGCGATAAGTAGTTGCTGATAGAAATGCAACAAAATTTGTGTTACGGACGGACAGACAGACAGACAGATGAACAGACACACAAGGGTAAAAAGTATACCCCCTCTCTCCTTCGGGCTAAAACTAAACAAAAACGTCATTTAACAAGAAGTTGACGTCCGATTTGTACAAAAATACATCCTACGATATGGCATGCCTAAACAAATAGCGAGTTAAAATTTCAAGCATCTGCGATAAGTAGTTGCTGATAGAAATTCAACAGAAATGTGTGTTACGGACGGGCAGACTGACAGACAGACACACAAGGGTAAAAAGTATACCCCCTCTCTCCTTCGGAACGGGGGTATAAAAGGCCTAACTTTACACTCTGATATAAACAATACGACTATATTTTCTAAACCTATATAATGCAACAGAAAATTAATGACGTCACTAACCGCCCAGCTTCTGGTGTATCCAATGACTCCGTGTTTACTAGCGGCGTACGCCGGTCCAAACTCCACGGGATATATACCTATGTAAAACACAGTTGATGTATACTAGCACTTGTGGGGAGATAAAAGTGTACAAGATCCCCTGCCTACATACAATTAATGTTCAACTATATACGCATCACGTGCGAAAGACAAGTCATGTACACATGTACATGCACCCGGAAAGACCATATAGGTTCCTTTGCATAGGATGTGTACAAGACAGCTCGTGTATACATAAACTCAGTTGGTACCCTTGTACAAGATAGTTTATGTATACATAAACTCAATACCCTGGTACAAGAGAACTTATGTATAAAAAAAAATACGAGGTAGAAAGATAACGAACACGTACCAATTACCAGTGAGAGGCAGTCCGTGTACAGAATAATGAACGCAGTGAGTACCCGTGTATAATTCATCAACAATATTATACAGAGTATTTTATTGCATGCCTTAGTTGTGAATTAAAATTAACATTCTCATTGCTGTAGTGTGATTTATACTACTTTGATCGTGTTTTTGACTTTTTTATTTGATCAGATATAAGGTGGCATTGCTATTTTACATGTTGATAAAACATGACAAGATATTATTGTTTCTGCTTGTAGAAAACGATTTCATATTGAAATTATTACAATAAATTTATTCGGTTTTTGATAGAATACATATATCATACACGCGTGATAAATAAAAACACGGTGTGGTTTTGCTACATATGTATATTGCGTGTTGTAAGACGGCCCCGTGATTACCTGCCATCGAGGACACGTTGACGATGGTCCCTCCATTCCCTCCCCGGTCCTTCCTCATGTAATCCAGAGCAAGAAGAGTCCCGCGTATAACGGCAGTCTGTGTAGTAAAAGACACGGTATTATTATGACCAAAGAGAAGAATGTAAAGGCTCATGTATGATGGACAGGTATAGAGGGTAATCGTGAATAAAAATCCTGACTTTTAAGCAAGCAAATATGAAAATGCAATCGTATTTTGATTGTGTAACTTTTGTTACTAAGAACTTTTGCATGTAACCTGACTTACCCGTCACTATACTACGCGTTTCCCATCTGTATAGTCTTTGTAACAGGTCAGATAGACTATTTCTGGGCACAAAGATACAATTGCAGAAACTACAGTACTGATTAAAAGCTTACAAAGTTGAAAGGTTATTACCATCCTAAACACTTTTAAAAAATCAGGCTGCAAAATGTGTATCATACGAGGGGAAAAGGTATAGGAACAGTACTGTAAAATGAAAGTTTTAAGTATTCATTTAAGTATTCATAATGCCTGAGTAACAGGTTACATTCATAATTCAGACTCACAAACCAGTACGATTTACATTGTTAGACTTACAGGTGTACATGTCTTGAATTTTGCTTACGATTAATCCCTATAGACAACTTGGTACCGAAGTCTCTCGATTCTTTGATTCAAGATCACAGTTTCCCGGACTTAATTACATGTAATTTATTTTGGTAAATAGAGATTCGTTTAAAATACAATATGCAGACTTTAATGGTTTGTACCGGCAAGTTGGAATTACCGTACTCCGTAGACTTACTAAAAAAATCTGGGTGACACTACAGACTTACCAGATTTATGTCGAGGCATTTCTCCCAATTTTGCTCATCTACGACACCTGCATTGTTCACAACAATGTCTATATGTCGGAAAGTATCTTTAGCTTGTTTGAAAGATTCTGAAAAATAATTAAATTTATTAAAATTACAAACGGAATATGTCAAAATATCACGAAAAAGATATTTTACCAAAAATTCAACAGTCTTCTCGCACCTTCTAGCTCACGTGCGTTAGTAACATCGCACTTGTTCCCGATCACGCTCCCTTCTCCGTAAACAGTGTTAAACTCTTTAACCGTGCTTTGTAACTTTTCTTCATTAATATCGACAGCACATACCTAAACATTATACAATAAAGACATATACAAACAGTTGAAATACCTCTTTACATCGGAATTTATCGTACAACAATCACGCGGATATCTAGTTATGGATCCGGTCTATCAAATTCATACCGCAAAGTCAAGTTACCTAAATTAGGCCTTTTGCATCCGTTTGGCAAACAAAATTAACTTGTACCCCCCACCCTTTGGACAATTCTTGTAGCCATGCATGCAAACCATTTTTGTATATCGATCAATTTGATCCTCCGTAGTATCATTTCATAAGAAAATTAGGATTTTTTTTTTAGTTTTGAAGTATTGATATGAAAATTACACCTCACATATACAGGCACCTGACGCTTTTAACTTATCTCTTCATGAAAACAATCTTTGTACTTTAATATTATAATAGTACAAGACTTTTTTTTATTATCATAGTACAAGGATTTTTTTTTATTATTAATAAGATGCCTGTGCTCACACATTCTTCTCAGTCTAAAATATTATTGAATGATTTGATCTGAACATAATTATGTTTTTGATGATACCCTCTTTTTAGCCTGACCTAAATACCGAGGTATCTCATGTATTCGAATGTGGACTTTAACCTCTTTTTTCAGTAATACTCAAAATTGCCGTCATATGAAATTAACTATGAGAACACATAATTGTTAACATACCTTGCACCCTTTCTGTAATAATACCGCAGCGAATGATTTCCCAAGCCCCTGGGCTGCTCCTGTAATTAGTGCTGTTTTGCCTGTAAACATTTTAGTCTCGTTCAACCAGACGCTTGGCTGTCTCTGTAGATTTTGATCGGGATCGAGATACATATCGTGGCGGATCAAAAAATTACATACTAAGGAAGGCGGATAGTTAATTTCACTAACCTGACAGGGAAGTTTAAACTACAATGATATATTTTTTCTGTGTTATCAAACACCTATTATCATATTTATCTTATTTACATCTACATTTCAGATGTTAGATGCTGAGGTTCCTCAGGGTTCAGTACTTGGTCCTTTCCTATTCCTGCTTTACATTGATGACATTACTAATGGCATTTCAAACAATATTAAATTATTTGCAGATGATACTTCTCTATTTGCTATTATTGATGATGATGTCATACAACAAACTTTATCAATTATTAATGACCTTGACATAATAAAAATTTGGTCCAACACATGGGCTGTTGATTTTAATGCAAATAAAACTGTAAATGTTGACTTTGCGAGAAAAAATATAAACTATCCTGCAATTCTGTTTGGATATAATGGTGAGATCATAAACAATAAAAAAAAGTCATGTACACTTAAGCTTGCATCTACAGTCTGATGGATTGTTGGTCCAATCATATTAATGGTATTTATGAAAAAGGATGCAAAAGGTTGAATATATTAAGATTGCTCAAGCATACAATTGATAGAGAAAAACTGGTTAAAATATATATGGCTTTTAGCAGACCTATACTGGAATATGGTGATGTTGTGTGGGGCAACTGTACCAAAGAAAACTCTGAATTGCTTGAAAAAGTACAAATTGAAGCAGCCAGAATAATAACAGGGTTGAGATATATACATGTACTAGGGTTGAGAGTTAACTCTTCTAGAAGTATCTTATATAGCTAACTTGGCTTGGGAGACCCTTCAATCTAGAAGGGATAACTACAAAATAATTCATGGTTTAGCACCGCAGTACTTGTTAGATTTCATCATATAAAAAAGCACCATCATATAATAAAGCACCATCTTCACATAAAAAAGCACCTTCGCATAAAAAAGCATCATCATGCACATAAAAAAGCATCATCACATAAAAAAAAAAGCACATAAAAAAACACCATCTTCATATAATAAAGCACCATCTTCATATAACAAAGCACCATCATCACATAAAAAAGCACCATCTTCATATAATAAGGCACCACCTTCATATAATAAAGCACCATCTTCATATAATAAAGCACCATCTTCACATAAAAAGCACCATCTTCATATAATAAAGCACCACCTTCATATAATAAAGCACCATCTTCATATAATAAAGCACCATCTTCACATGAAATAACCACAACATAATATAATAAAGCACCATCTACATATAAAATAGCCACATAAGTCAGCTATGGCGTTCCATACTTGACACTACTTCAACTTTAGTCGATGGTAAACTCGATTTCAATCTTCTTACTAAACCTACAGATTCCCACCTCTATTTAATGACGTCTAACTGCCACCCACCTCATACTTTTAGAGGCATACCAAAAGTCCTAGCCACCAGAGTCAGACGTATTTGTTCAACTCAAGAACTATACTCTGAGCAAAGTCAGCTCCTAAAATCCCACTTATGTGCCAGGGGCTACAGCTCGCACTCTGTACAGAATGCAATTGATGATTTAGCTAAAGAGGATCGTTTATCCCTTCTGAAATATAAACCCCAAAACGAAGACAACAAGGTCCCATTTGTCACTTCTTACCACCCTGTCCTTAGGGGCCTAAATGCAGAACTTGTTCTGACACCAGATGTCTGTTGTGCAAACACAGCTCTGATGCAGACGACTTCTCTAGCCCCATTACTTACTTACGTACTTACACAATTTTCGCAAGTACTTCTTGTCGTACGGACAATTGTGTATATCTCATCAATTGTAAATTTTGTCAGAAACAATACGTAGGGGAAACAGGAGACCTCCGCAGGCGCATCAATAATCATCGTTCCACCATCAAAACTAAGAAAATTAAAGAACCCGTCGGGGAACATTTTAATTTAGATGGTCACAAATGGGAGGACATGATGGTTTTGGTCATTGATCACAACCCTAACTGGACAGATGCGGAGAGAAAAAATAAAGAAAAATTTTGGATGCATAGACTGAAGTCATTCCGCCCTGACGGCATTAACAAATTAAGTGACTTCACCAAAATGAACATCAACTAAGTACTGATTTGTTTTCGTAGCAATATCACCATCTTCATCTTTTTCGGTCCATGTACAAACTATTAATCATGTTATTTATTCAAATTATTAGCTATTTCCTTAATCGGTTTTGTTCTTTTTCTTTATTTCACTTCCATTAGTTTTTACATTCATGATTATTTATGTGGTCTTTTACAGGGCCAATCGTCCCTACAAACTTTCACTACATGTACGAATTATCTTACTAGTACAACTTAATTAACAGCAACCCCCAATTAGCAAGTTAATTCGTTCGCGTTATCTTTCTCTTCGCAGACCGTCCGCTGCGTCGGACGGGATTTTTCTTTCTCGGGCTCGAATTCTTAAATATAAAGATGTAGCTGCCACGTTTTGATCCGGTGCTTAAACATTATCTAGTTTTTATATATTATTTAGTTTAGTTTAGTGCTAGTTTTGTAGATGTGTTTCTTCTTTCTTATGTAGTTTTTATTTTGTTGTCCTGAAGAAGGGACGGGTTGTCCCGAAAATTTGACAATATTTTACTTTATTGTTCGTGTCGTTGGTTATTTTTAGTGCTTTATATATATATATATATATATATATATATATATATATATATATATATATATATATATATATATATATATTTCACGATTTGTGGAACGGTGATACACAAATAGTGCACCTTAGTAGTAAGAAAGTGATTTATTACAAATAAAATATCTAAATTCTAGTAGCAAAATCTGTTGTTGAAACGTTTATTTACAGACAAAACTTGGATTTGCATTCGTATATTACAGTTCACAATCATTAGAAAAAACTTAACGGATGCATAAAAAACTACATGTATAAAGTTATTTAGTTTATATCCGCAAAGAGTTTTCGGTATACTTTGAGGGGAGGGACCCGGAAACCCTGAGGTAGTCAATATGTTTATGGGGAGTGGAGGTGATCGAAACCCGTGGCTAGCGGAGATCGTGAAACAAATTAAATACGCTAGAAATAACGTTATGCTCTTACTAATGAATTTGGCGTGTCATTCATGTACGTATGATATGTATGCAATCGCCTAATTTTAAAATGATTAATAACGAATGATTAATATATTATGTAATATTATTTAAAGGACATGTCAGATCACGATTTTTTCATCCATTTCTACTTTTGAATTAATCTGGAACTGTATCCCTTCATTTCAAAACGATTGGGTTGATGGATGTTGCATGCGTATATGACTGACTAAAAGAGTTTGAAATTAAAACGATGGATATGTATATTATGTATGCCGTCTCCCAAAGGTCCACATATGTCTGATGTCTATGTATGCAATGTGCAAACTGGTTCATAATGATTAAATAGTAAAATATAATACCAAAATGCAATTTAATAAATTGAACAACGATGAAGCTGTCAGTGTTTATTAGACGAGTGTCCACAAAGACAACAATGTACATGATTCAACAGACATGTGACACACATAGAACCCCTGTGCTCAGAATCCACTGGACTTTAAAAACAAGGCATGCCTTATTCCGAACTGAAGATTAATAACAGTATTTTCATTATGCTTGACTATCTATATGTATATATAAAAAAGACTGAAAAAATGACAAGTGATGACATAAGTAAACTGAATGAAAATTCTCAGGTTAGGGTGTAGTAGCTAATCCAATGACTCTTTTATGTATTGAACCAATAATCAATAATTCCAGGAATTTTTGTTCTTAAATAAAGCATAACAATCTGTCCCTGTATGATACCAAATGTATACATGTAGTCTGAAAGTGTCAATCGCTTATTAAACAAAAAGCTTCGTCAACTTTATTTAAAACAAAATAAAGTCAAAATAGAGTAAATATGAACAGCGAGTTCGCAGTGGGACAATCTCTACCCGTGTCTGTCCCAACTAACGTACACCCATATTACTGTAGTGATGAGAAGAGAAAACAATAAAGCTGCTCCTAACACCAGGATGCAGTTCAAAATCTGCAACAAAAGAAAAAAACCCACTGTAACAGTTTAAAATCAAAGTTATGAATTTGTTAACTTTAACACAACAAAAACTTTTAAAGGCAATCTCCCCATACAATTACTGTAGCTTCTAAATATTTTTTTGTAAACTTTACTCTAGATCTAGATTGAATGAAAAGAGGTACAAAAATAAATCCAGTTATTTAAAAACCACGAAATTAGTAAAGATCTTATGAATATCACTGCCTAAATGATATCATTATACTTTCATGTTAAATACTGAAATCCGATTGGTTTAGATGCAGTTGGTAAAACGTTCTATTACCCTCAGCGTTAGCAACACACTTGGCAACGGGTAACACTATATAAATAGTGCCTGTTTGGGAGGGTAACAGTTGAAATTGACACCCCGAGAAAACTATTGTCAACCGACGCGAAGCGGAGGTTGACAATGGTTTTCGAGGGGTGTCAATTTCAACTGTAATCCTGCCAAACAGGCACTATTCATTTTGTTATACTGAATGTCTTAATTTTAAAGAAAACTTAACTGCTTTTCCATAGGAATAAACGTGAATTCTACGGCGAACCGTACGCACATAATTTTCGCGCATGTAATAATAATGTTACCCGTTGCTAATTGCGTTGCTATAACGCTGAGGATAATAGAAAGGATTATGAACTGCGTCTAAACTAATCAGATTTCAGTATTTAACATGAAAGTATAACAATATATAACTAGTGCCTGTTTGGGACGGTAACCGTTGAAATTGACACCCCAAGAAAACTATTGTCAACCGACGCGAAGCGGAGGTTGACAATGTTTTTCGAGGGGTGTCATTTTCAACGGTTATCCTCCCAAACAGGCACTATTTATTTTATTATACTGAATGTCTTAATCTTAGAGAAATTTTACTGCTTTTATATAGAAATGACTTGAATTCTACGGCGAACCGTACGCGCATAATTTACGCGCATGTAACAATTCGTTTTGTTAAACTTTCATGTTAAACACTGAAATCTGATTGGTTTAGACGCAGTTGATAATTCGTTCTATTACCCTCAGCGTTAGTAACACACTTGGCAACGGGTAACACAACGAATGAAAATAGTTTTCTCGGGGTGTCAATTTCAACTGTTACCCTCCCAAACACGCACTAGTTATATATTGTTACATGCGCGTAAATTATGCGCGTACGGTTCGCCATAGAATTCACTTCATTTTTTATAAAAAGATGGAAATTTTTTTTATTCAGTATAATAAAATAAATAGCGCCTGTTTGGGAGGGTAACTGTTGAAATTGACACCCCTCGAAAACCATTGTCAACCTTCGCTTCGCGTCGGTTGACAATGGCTTTCTCGGTGTGTGAATTTCAACAGTTACCCTCCCAAACAGACACTATTTATATAATGGTTGGGACTGAATGTTACCTGATCTTGATACTGTTTCCTCTGCTTACATATGTGGTACCTTATATCTGTAAATGCCACCTGTAATTCATCAAGAAATATTAATTATTGATAAAGAATGATTAATTAATCATATGTGTATATACTAAAAACACGTATTCCCGAGGTATTTGTTATGGTCATAACTATTGCCATCTACACATGTAAAAATAGTATCCTGTACAGTTTAATTTCACTCATTGCCTCGTAAGATACATGTACTATGTTCTTCCGAATCTACCCACTTATCGTTTATCTTTCGGGGACATGTGTATGACGGATCACAAGAGGACTGTTATATACGAAGATAGAGGTTTTAATTTTTCTTTAATACCGAGAAAAGTGAAGTAGTAAATATAATCTATATATAACTGTGCATGTTTGTATGTATACGTTTGATTAATTGCAGAAAAATATTCAGTAACTGTTCTTTTGCTACAACATGGGTTTGTAAGTTTTGTAAATAACCTTTCTCCGTTGAATTTTATTAATAAGAACATCTACACTGCGGTTGAATATATCTAAATGGAAATTATATATAAAACTTCTTTTATTTAGTCTTTTAAAATGCTTAATCAGAGGAACACACATCCTTGAAGAAGCAATGGAAATTCCAGGATTGCCTGTTCAATGGCCACCGGTGACTAAGCTATGTGGATCAACAAACGTCCATTGTATTGGCTGATTTGACTCGACCTTGTCACGATCAGTTCACACTTAACTTTGTACAATAGAGTGCTTTCTTTCAACATTTGATGACGATAAAATGATAATACAAAATTAACGTACATGCATATTTTAAATTGTTGATTGTACCTTTTAAAAATGTGTGCAAACAGATCAAACTTAGTAAATTTTGAGCAACCACTGAGTAAATTCCTACCATGGAGTACAGGGGGATCCAGTTGCTTGGCAGAATGGCGTGGAGGATATTGTCCAGCTTCTTCTTTAAGCGAAAAGTCTTCGTGTTCACTAACTGTCTCATCTAAATCAGACAAAAATCCGCGGCAGTAGTTAAAATAGTACCTCAAAACCAAAGAGAACAAAGGAAATCAAACATCACATTATAACATCACCAATAATCTGTGTAAGCGTGGACAAATCTATATTCTGATACTTAATGGTATACAGAGTTCCTTTTTTATTTTGTGATTTAAAAAGAATTGAGAAAGATTTAAGTAACATATTTCGATCTTTGTTTTAACAGACGGAAATTGGTCAGTGTTTTTGGTCAGAAGGGAGTGTTCCCACCTCCAGGAAGTTGTACAAGGTAAGGTCACAGACTGCGTGGGCGTCCGCTTTTCTACATCTGGAGTACTCCGAGAAAGCAGCCGCTGTATTCAAAGGATCAGAAATAAAGAATATGTGTTATATGAATCAGGAGTGTATGTCATATCCCGTTGTGATTAACAAAACAATGAAAATTAAATTTGCATTGACGTGACAATTTTATGTGATAATGTGATTAAAATCCGCGTAACATTAAGGTTTCGTGTGTAAGTTGTACAAGCACAAATAGTGAAATAGTAGGCCAATTACCGAAGTTGTCTTTGTGTATATCTAGCAGACTGTTCAGAAGCATGCAATCTTCAAATCCCTGCAAATATAGTAAATTACAGATTCTGCTATGAGATAGTTGAAGAAACTGTAAGCAGGAAAAATTTGCCCCCTTTTTATTTTCGCCACGTACACCCAGGCACGTAGCATCAGGGGGGGGGGCAGGGGGGGCCTGGCCCCCCACTTTTTCTCACAGCAACAAATTTTTTAAAATTTACATATAAAAAATGGAATTATCATGGAGTTGCCCCCCCCCCACTTTTTTGGGAGTATGTAAAAAAATTGATATGTAAATAAGGAAATGAGGAGTGAAATTGAAGTTATATAGTACCCCCCCCCCCCCCCCCCCCCCGACGGATTAGAATTTTGACAATTGACATTTTGTCAAGATTTTTTGGATGAGAATCTTAAAACAAAACTGTGTTTGGGCGAATTCAAGACTGGGTGAAACTTTTTGCAAGTGTTGGAAGGCAAAAATTACACGAGGCGAAAATACCCCTGTATACAGTAGATTACATTGAATTAATACAGTGAAGAACATGACGTACGGAATTGACGCCCTGTGCAAGGAATGGCAGCATGGCATGGGCGGCATCCCCCATTATCAAAGCTTTGCCCTCGATGTGGTACGGAGAACACTGAAAAAAACCCAGTCCTAAATTACCGAATTGATTAAGAAAAGACACAACTATGAATAAATCACTTCACATTGGTTATACATCAAACATTACCTTTATTGTAACCATTGGATAAGGATACCATGTGGGAAAAGAAGACCGAAGGTTTTTCCTTCAAAATAATTCATAAACACTTGTAATATCTGCGACATTTTTTATTGGAAATTGCTCAACATATCTCAATGAAGCTACAAACACAATACACATACTCTCCAACTAACGCCAGAGCGTCTGGGAAGTGTTTCTTAAAAAACTCTACCGCATCGTCTTCCGTCTTTAAACTGGAAAACGTTTCAAACCTCATGAAGAGGGCTATGTTGAAAGTTCTATCCCAGTTCGCTGTACAGAGCATTAAGAAGTCGTCACGGGGCCACAGATGGAGATGTTGTGGCTCCAATGCAAACTGACAAAGGTGTACAGTGTATCACTAGTTACATACAGAACAATGGATGAAGTGGCTATGATACTACACGATTACCGTTATAAAAGTAAGTGAATGGTTGGGTTGACCCACATAGCTGAAATGTCAATGAAACTAAAAGGTAACCGACGGTAACTGAATGGTAACCTACATCGTTGTTTTTAGTCTTGGCCACGGGTAACTCGATGTAACCGTAGGGGACATAAATCTGCTGGACGTCCATCAGGGAACATTTCATAATTTCCAGGCGTATGGTGGAATGAGCTCCGTCGTTACCGAACACCACGTCCGCCTGCACGCGCACCTTTTTACCCTTACTTGAAAAAAAATCATTTCGATGTATTTGCAATTTTCTAGTTTTTATATGCTTAGAAGTTGGGTAGTGTGAGGGAATAAAGAATCAAATTTGCGACATACTGTAAAAACTCTAACTGTCCCGTCTTTAAGTTGCATGATGTCAGTTTGTGCTCAAAGAAACACGTGAGGTTTGGAAACTTTTCTGCGGCTGGATTTACAAAGAATTCATTAATTAATACATCAATCAACAAATGTCATTGTACATCTCAACTAAAGTGCAAAGCTGATGTTTTATATTGTATTATATTAATACAATATCATGGTATCATACCATAGATATGTAAATATATTGGATTATATTACATCTACTGATTTAAAATCATTCTGGATAGTGCTCTTACCATTTAAAAGGATTTCATTCAATTTATTTCTCTGTGTTGACAAAATGAACTGAAAAAAAGGAAGAACTTACAATGGTTATGCGATTTATTTAAGGAATCATTCTTTGAGTACTACGAGGTGATAATTTCGGTCGGGGCGTGATCAAATCTAATAAGGGCTTTATGATAGATTTGATCACGCCCCGACCGAAATTATCACCTCATGATACACAAAGAATGATTCCTTATTACTTATGTTTATATAATTTAAGCTATCGTACGATTAAATATTTAAATAAAAATAAGCAAACCCGCTGGCGCCTCAATTTGGCATTATTTGAAGTTAAGGGTTATATAGTACAAAATCGATACGTAGTGTTATCATAGGCAAAGACACTGGACAATGTAAATATTATATCATGAAGGCAAATGTGATAAATATATAACACTGAAAAGTAAAGAACTTACAAACCTTGTAAACCTTCGGAGAATCTATTTACGGAATTTGAAACTGTTCAATAGTGCAAAAACTCATTACAATAGAACTCTTCTGGTTTCAGCAAAAAGAACTTATAAAAAATACGAAGGAAAACTTAAGCGTGTTTACCTCCGATACCAAGGAGATCATATGGCATATTTAAAAAAGAAGAACCCCAAACAATTCTACCATTTCTTTCGTTAACATAAGAAGAATCCTATACAAGGACCAACTATTATAAATTTTCATGATCATTTTAAAGAGCTGTCCTCCTCGGATAACAACACCTACTCCGATCAGGAAACATTCGCTGAAACGGACACTTCTTCGTACCCCGAACTTAACGGTCCAATAACAACAGAGGAGGTAACTCGCGTCATAAAACGTTTGAAAATGGACAAGTCTCCAGGAATGGACAATCTTTTGAATGAATATTTTATTGCGTTTGGTGACTATCTTACTACATACTTAGTTGACTTATTTAATATTGTTTTTTCTTCCGGTATCTTTCCCCAAATATGGTCGGAAGGTATTATAACTCCTATTTATAAAAAAGAAGACTCTGTGGACTGTAATAACTACAGAGGTATCACACTTGTAAGCTGTCTATCTAAAATATTTACATCTCTATTGAACGACAGATTATGTAATTGGTCCAAGGCATATAATGTAATCACTGATGCTCAATTTGGCTTTAGAGCTGGACATAGTACAACAGATGCAATTTTTATTTTACATTGGTTGATTAGTCGAAGTATTGCAAAGAGGAAAAAATTATTTTGCTGTTTTGTAGATTATCAAAAGGCTTTTGACAAAATTGATAGAAATCTAATGTTTTTTAAATTAGCAAGAAGTGGTGTTGATTGTCGTATGTTAAATATTATAAAGTCTATGTATAGTAACATAAAGTCATGTGTAAAATATCAAAATCATATATCCGAGTTTTTTTATTGTCTCGAGGGTTTGATGCAGGGTGAGTCTCTGTCTCCTTTCTTATTTTCCTTGTACGTAAATGATTTTGAAATTGAATTCATAAAGGAGATGTGTCTACCTGTTGAAATTAGAGATATTGCTTTATTCTTAATTATGTATGCAGACGACACTGTACTTTTTTCAGAGACAGAGCAAGGTTTACAAAATATGCTGGATTGTTTACAGCAATATACATCCAAGTGGAAGTTAAAAGTTAATGTAGATAAAACAAAAATTGTTGTATTTAGAAAAGGTGGAAGGTTGAAAAATAATTATTGTTGGAATTATAAAAATGAATGTATTGATATTGTTGAAAACTTCAATTATCTTGGTATAACTTTGAATTTTAATGGCAGTTTTCATAAAACGCAAAGCGTTTTAGCATCACAAAGTAGAAAAGCGATGTATTGTTTATTGTCCAAAATGAAGCCATTGCAATTGAATGTTAATACAAAATTGTCACTGTTTGATACATATATTGGTAGCATAGTACATTATGGTTGTGAATTATGGGGACAGCACCCAGCAAGTGAATTAGAAAGTATACATTTAGATTTTTGTAAGAAGTTATTATGTGTTAAGAATAGTGTTACATCAATGATGGTGTATTTTGAATTAGGTCGTAAACCACTGCAGTTGGATAGAAA
Organism: Magallana gigas; assembly: GCF_963853765.1. NCBI lineage: Eukaryota > Metazoa > Mollusca > Bivalvia > Ostreida > Ostreidae > Magallana > Magallana gigas. The sequence continues at coordinate 50,158,020 of NC_088858.1, read as the reverse complement.
TTATAGAATGTTGAAATATTGGATAAAGTTAAAGAATAGTGATAATTGTATTTTAAGCAATATATACCAAGATATGGTAAATGAATGTGAAACACAGTTAGCCTCTAATTGTTGGCTCTCATACATAAAACAATTGATTAACAATTTAGGTTTTGGATATATATGGAACTGTAAAGAACAATTTAATGAACATGTATTCCTACATGAAGTGAAGCAGAGGTTGACCGACATGTTTATACAAGAAGGACATGGCTACTTTGAAAATTCTCCCAAATGTACAATGTATAAGCACTTATGTTATAATTTTGAAGTACAAGAATATTTAAGAAAACCAATACCAACTGTATATGTTCAATTTATAAGTAAATACCGTTTATCCTCTCATCAACTCGAGATTGAGCGTGGCAGATTTTATAATATCCATAGAAATGAGAGAGTTTGTAAACTATGTTCACTATCACAGATTGAAGATGAGTTTCATTTTATTTTAATCTGTCCATTTTATAAGGAAATAAGAAAGTTGTATGTAAAAAAATATTATTATGAAAAGCCTTCTGTTTTTAAACTTATTCAATTACTTTCAACAAAGAATATCAAAGAGTTGTGCAATTTGGGAAAATACTTATATAAATGCTCAAAATTACGATAAAATTATAATTAATTTTTGTTTTGATAATATATTCTTCATTATCCTGTTTACTTCTGTCATGTAAATTTTGCAGACTGCTATGTGCACACGCAGTCTAATACAAGATTGTGATGGTCTTTCTTTTTTGTTTTTGTTTTTAAAAATTGTTTTCATATGTTTGTTCACCTATGTATATATGTTAAACCTATGAATCGTATGGTTCTTGGTAATAAACAATACAATACAATGTACAATGGTTACGCCCTTTGCAGTTCCATGAAGACAAACGTGATAATTATCTAATCCCAAAACTAACATTTAACAATACTTGTATTTACACTCAAGCTTTTGTAAGTAAATCGGAGAGAGAGAGAGAGAGAGAGAGAGAGAGAGAGAGAGAGAGAGAGAGAGAGAGAGAGAGAGATCTGTCTCCTGACCTTGGAGAACTAGCCCACAAACTGACTAAATCTGATAAAAGTAATAGTTCATATATGTAGTTATTGATATCAAAATTTATATTAAAAAATTGCTTTGTGAATTTAAGCTTGGAAACCTGTTCTTTCCGGCCATAGTAGAGCGGATGCATTGTCCCGTCCACCTCGTGTACCATTCTGGCGAACATAGCCACCTGGTAGGGGGCGATCTGCTCGGCCACGCCCACCTGTTTGAGCGCCGCCATCCCCCGACTGGTCAGTGCCAGGTTGGTTGTCCGCCGTCCTGACGGGGGTGGCTCTCTTCTAAGGTCTGTTGTTATCAAATGATAGCGAAAATACTTTACTCAAAGGGAAATTGGCATTTATCTACAGTATCATGTTTCGAAGAAAAAAATATTTATTTCAACATTATTTTCTTACTGAAAAATAGACTAGTAATGCAGCATACGCATTTTGATTTTTGGTAACAGAAAAGGAACTAGCGGTTTTCAATTTTCTGATTATTTTCCTTAACTTATTTTCTTCATTGTTTTCACTGCTCTCTTACAGTTAATTAACTTATTTACACTTTATCGTACAATGAATCTTCATTATGTAAATAAGTATCCATTGTATATTAAAGATGACCTTGTTAGATCAATATCAATACTATATAAACAACTTACCACGTCTTTTCTCGTACACACTCACGGTCAAATTCCGTTTTGCCAACAAAATAGCGTTCAGAGTTCCTACCTTGAATAGACCAAGAAAATGTTCATATATTTGCTGGGATTAAAGTTTTAATAGTTTATACTTTCACGGGGGCTTGGAGGCCGTGGTTGATTTTTAGACTTTATATAGAAATATCATAAAAAGATGAGCTGTAAAACAAATATTTAGATTTAAATGTTAAAATTCATTGAATAGTTCCTTACGAAGTAATAGTTTATGGATAAACAAACCAATTTTATCAATATAAGGTATATCAAATGTTATGTATTTACCACCCAACCTTCTAAAAGACAGCATAAGAATACTTAAGGATACTTACCAAACCTGCTCCAACGATAACTATGTGTTTTTCCGACATGTTTTCTTCGGGCTGATAGAGGCAGCCACAGCACCCGAAAAGGAGGCACTGACTAGCCAACTGACCCTTACTTATAGTAGGACATAGTCATTTATATAAACTATAGTTTTACAATAGACTATTAATTACAGTGTACCAACAACGAAGGCGGAAATTGTATTCATCTTCTCTGAACAAAATATTTAAGTCTTAGGATAATACCTCTTTAATTTGAATTTCTTGTGACTTTACGTGTAAGTGGTTTGATATGCACTGTCACCGGATGTCAACAATCTCTATAATTTCTTTCATGATAAAAAGTTTACATGTCTCTGTTGTGCCAACGACGACAGTGTGGTCGATTCACGAACAGATCGCTAAAAAAATCTCTAAAAATGGCTGAAATGTGCACTTATATCGCCTTCCCCTCCAAAAAGAAAAATAAAGAATAACCCCAATACAACAATACACCATTTTTCTTGCAGACTTGAGAATTCAATATAGCAGCTAAAATGTAGAATCAAATCAAACGAAAGAAACCCAAAATAATTTTAAAATATACTTAATTGATAATTTAAGAAAAAACAACAAAACAAAACCAAACACGCACAGCCGCAAATAACAAACTTAGACTATTATAGTTTTTTAATCACGTACGTAGTTTAATGTTGCATATTTCCCGCAGAATACAATACATTGTGAACATGTGTTATAAAATCCGGTTTAATACGATCTTGATATATCGAAACTTGAGTATACACATGAAGTAAAATCCGTTCAGTACGATCACGAATATAGAACGAATAACGGATATAGATGCATTTTATGGCGTCTCCGGTAAACTTCTTTAAAAGTCCATGCATAATTGTACGGTTTACAAGGTTACAAAAAACTTGGATATAACATTGAATTTAAGGAATACAGAATCATTAGTTGATTAGTACTGGTGATCGAATACAGTGATTTAATCTATCATAAATCCGGAGCTTATTGATTCGAGTCCGGTATAGTTGAAGATAACGAAATCTACATTGTTTATAATGTCGATATAATTCATAGATTCAAAGGTTAAAAACAATACCAGTTGAAATAATTATCACAAGAAAAACATAAAATGAAACTATTTTTGCATTGATATTTTCCGATGAAGTATCGTTTACTTCATTTTCATATTTATGAATGTCTCATGCAGTGTGCATATCACAAATGGTGGTCATGTAGAGTAACTGAAACATGCCATATATAACGCAGTCGCCATACGTAGCATTGCGATTTATTTATACGGATACAACGAATTTTCACCGGTTCCTAGGACTTCGCTATATCCGAGTTTTGCTGTATGGAACAGATATGTAAAACATATATAAACAAGAATCGTATTAAGATTACACTTCGGGCTCATTTTGGATTAAATATATTTTAAACAAATCTATGAAATGCATTTTTATGGTTAGTAACCTATTTTGGAAAGTTGGAATTTATCGTTAAAGTTAATTTTTCCTTTCCAACCTGGAATTTCAAACTTTAAACTTGAAATTTTATCAACGCTATCTATTAATTACGGAAGCGTATAAGTGCCACTTTGTATTTTTATTCTTTAAAATTCCAACTTTAAAGTTGGAATTTCCAACTTTAAAGTTGGAATTTCCAACTTTAAAGTTGATTTTTCCAACTTTTATCTTGGAAATTCAAACTTTAAAGTTGATTTTTCCAACTTTAAAGTTGATTTTTCCAACTTTAAAGTTGGAATTTCCAACTTTAATCTTGGAATGTCCAACTTTAATCTTGGAATTTCCAACTTTAAAGTTGGAAAAATCAACTTTAAAGTTGATTTTTATTATATTTGTATATATAGATAGATAGATATATACTATGATTTTTTGTTCAGTGTGAATTAGGCTTTACTCATAAAAAGAATGGGGGAGTTCATTTGCTTTCAAGAAGAACTCAATATAATAATACAACAACTCGAACTCACTGGAATTAATAGAACATGTCATAATTATAATTTCAATTTTAATTTTTGAATTCCATGAAAACAATAACTACCGGTATGTCATAATCAATATATATATATGTGTATAAAACGTTGCTTGATTGTATCATATACATATAAAATAAATTTAAAAAATCCTCAATAAATAAAAGAAATAAAAGGAGTAAGCATAATGAAGCATAGTACTGAAAAACATTAAGGAAAGTAATTATATGTAAACAATAATCTATTCTGCAATTTTCAACAAAGAATTTTCAGTTAACAGATACATATACGGTAGTATGTGCATGATAATCTTGAACAATTAATAAATATGTTGAATTGGACCCAAGATTAAAGTTGGAAATTCCAAGATTAAATTTGGAAATTGCAAGATTAAAGTTGGAAATTCCAACTTTAAAATTCCAACTTTAAAGTTGGAAATTCCAAGATTAAAGTTGGAAATTCCAAGATTAAAGTTGGAAAAATCAACTTTAAAGTTGGAAATTCCAAGATTAAAGTTGGAAAAATCAACTTTAAAGTTGGAAAAATCAACTATAAAGTTGGAAATTCCAACTTTAAAGTTGGAAATTCCAAGATTAAAGTTGGAAATTCCAACTTTAAAGTTGGAATTCTAAAAAATAAAAAAATATTTAGAGTGGCACTAATACGCTTCCGTAATTATTACATTTATTTCATTCAACATTATTTCAATATTTGATATCTGATGCTTTAATATTTATATGAAAACATTAAAGTTGGAAATTCCAAGATTAAAGCTGGAAATTTCCTCTTTAAAGTAGGAAAAAATCAGCTTTAAAGTTAGAAAATCCAAGATTAAAGTTGGAATTTCTTTTAATAGTCGCTTAAATTCTGTACTTGACCCTCAGAGGAACATTTTTGTACATTGTCTTTTTGTGATTATTACTGCATGTTAATCTTATGTATCTTAATTGAAATATTATAATTATGTTTTATTAATAATAACGCATTTCGACAATTATTGGCTGGCCCGTTTAACAGAACACATGTACAACTTGTCTAAAATCCAATATGGCCGCGCCCATTAGAAATGATTTCGTAAGATGACATTTGTGATAGGGACTGCAGTGGGAGTGTTTTTTTGAACTGTTGCACATCGTTTTCACAGGGATCGTATATCAAAAATGTTACACAGGCTTTGCTGTAAGTGGACTTCATATTGTCATGCAAAGACATTCAATCTTTCTATCTTTTCTAAACCATATGTTGGTCCCAAATCAAACGTTTTCACTTCAAAACGATTGCACTACACACTGTGTAAGACGTACCGCAAGTCTCAAAGGTCAGGGTTTGTCATTCCCAAATACAAACATGTATCAGCGGGAAATTCGTCTAGAAAAGGTGTTCTTGCAAAAATCAAGGACTTTATATTCCGACGAAAGTCTAGTTCTCTCGCGGTCGACAAGAGCCAATTGGCGACAAAAAAGAAAGCTCCGACATCTACAGAAATCAAGAGACTGTTGTCGCTAGCAAAGTCAGAAAAATGGAAACTAGTTGGTAAGATACCTATTGTATTATAAAATTTATAACTTTGTTCTAAAAACCATCATGACCATCTCACATTTTAATGTCCTGGTTGCCGACCTTTTTGCAGGAGATTAAAATGCTTATTTAGATATAGTTGTAAAGAGTTGTCCTAAATGCAATACTTGTTTGTTTTCTCATTTCACAATTTTTAAATGTACTTTTAGATAACCATTTTTTTAAACGAGGCTTGACAAAGAGAAGTATTCAAACAATTATTATTTTTATATTGAGATATTTTTTCTATGATAACATATTATGAATGTGCAGGTGCTGTGGGACTACTGCTCATATCCAGTGGTATTTCAATATCCATTCCATTCTGTATTGGAAAAGTGATAGACACTATATACTCTGACAGTGAGAATATGACTGCCACCCTCACTTATATATGCCAGGTCCTCATATGTGTGTTTGTGATTGGTGCTGCATCTAATATGGGCAGAATATACATCATGAATAATTCAGGTGAATGTTATGAATAAAAATTTTGGGAAATATAGCTTAATTTGTATTGGTTACTGTTCTATATATCAAAGTTGATATTGCATAATGAGATAGAAAAAATCATCATCTAGTTAATGCAAGAATGATCAGTCATTGTTTTAATTTGCATGTTACAGGCAATATAATAGTTAAGAATCTTCGAGAGAAGCTTTTCACGTCTATTGTTCGACAAGAGATTGGATTTTTTGACAAGAACAAGACAGGGGAGTTAATTAACCGGCTGTCGACAGACACGTCTCTGGTTGGGCGGTCCATTACTATGAACGTCTCTGACGGACTGCGAGCGGTGGCTCAGGGAGTTGGTGGAGTGGGAATGATGGTAAGTCAGTAGTACTGATGGAGTAATTTTTATGTTTAATAGATAGGTTTATGAATTTTGAAATAAGATTATAAAAGATAAATAATATAAACAGATGAAAAGAAATAATCTTGATTTCCATCTAGGTCAAAAACTCACATGTATATGTATCATTTTTTTTAAACAAGATCGTTTCTTACAAAAGAGCTGAAAGATACCGTAAAATTGATAATTAATTTGATCCAATTTTTTTATATGAAAATATGAGTTGATAAGTATTGCCTCGTTTAAATTACCGCAGCTGTATGTTTCTCCGAAATTGACTGGTATAGTAGTCTGTGTTGTCCCTCCTCTCATCCTGATGTCGAGGTACTACGGTTCCTACCAAAAGAAAATCACCAAAAATGTTCAGGATTCTCTGGCTAATGCTACCCAGGTGTGTATTTCAAAACAACATTGAATAATTAATATAAAACAAGATTTGAAATTGCTAGTATTAAACAACTTTTTATTTCCCTTAAGGTTGCAGAGGAAAGGATCAGTAATATTAGAACTGTGAGAGCCTTTGCCCAAGAGAACAAGGAAATAGCTGCTTACAATTCAAAGATAGAACATGTTCTACAACTGATGCAGAAAGAGGCAGCTGCTTTAGGATTGTTTTGGGGATTAGTCAGTATCATTTCTTGTTTACATGGTCATTGTAAATACATGTTGAACCCAAGGCCATTATTTGTTGTTAAATGTAATCGGTCCTTGATAAAAATGATATTATACATATTTATGATTACTTTTTTCTTTTTTTTTCACTTTTCTTTTTTAAAATTATTTCTTTTTCAAAGAAACAGACATGCAAAACAGACATTCAATCATACACACAGTGACACACACACATACACACTTATGAATAAACACCGAAATGTGTTATTTTGTGGTTACTTGCTTACATGGGAAAAAAAATTAAGACCAAAAAAAAAAAAATTCATAATAGTAAAAATAAATCAGATATCTATCAGGTATAAATTATGATTACTTTTTGATGCCACTAAATGATTAGTAAAATACATGACTTGAGGTGTATAGAGTATTTAATAGATTTTCACACCATCCAAAGTACTGACATATTTCTGAATATTTGTACCGCACATTTTATATTCGTCCTTTAATGTGAAACCTACCGGTACATACATATACACATAAAAATGTCCCTTAATGATTATTTGTTTGATTCATGTGAAATGATCTTATTGACTGGTTCCCCTGACAGACTGGCTTTACTGGTAACCTGATAATCCTGTCGGTGCTGTACAGTGGAGGAATCATGATGCAATCCTCAATGATCACTGTCGGGGAGTTATCCTCCTTTCTGCTGTATGCTGCCTATGCCACAGTTTCACTAAGCGGTATATATAAAAAACATTCCTGATTCATGAAATACTGTGTTGTCATTCTTTAGTGCCAAAGAGTGCATACTATAAAATGTTTTAAAGATGGGGTAGTAATTTTTTGATGTCATGAATAATATCATATTTTGAGAAAAAAAGTTTAGAAATATGTAAATCATCAGTATTAATTTCTTTTAATTCAAAACATTGATGTAATAGTCACTTTTGTTTTTGGAATATTTAGTAATTATTTAATATTCATAACTGCCTACCCCTGGTATAAGACAAAACCATTCATAAATATACTAGAATATTTTATTTACATTAAAGTAAACTTAAAATTTTCTTATTGATCTGGCATTAATTAATGCATGTGATATGTTTTATTTTACAGGCATGACATCATTTTATAGTGAGTTGATGAAAGGAATTGGTGCCTCGGCCAGGATCTGGGAGCTAACAGACCGCGTCCCACAGATCCCAATCTCCGGTAGGCTTTGTGTTGTCTCTTATGTCTGTTGCAAAAATAGTTCAGACAGATATACTTTATGAATTCACATGAAGTTAAATTTGATAGCTAACAGTAATCATTTAATCAAATCCTCACTTAACATTAATTAATCTTTGAGGAACAATATTGTTTAGAAGTGCATTATATTTTTAGTGTATTCATGTAGTAGTGTTTCTTGTTCACATTTCTGATATGCATTGGGAATGTCATTGTTTATCTAAAGTTTGAGTTCTGGTAGAAGTTATGTGCTCACATCCATTGATATGAAATAATTTTCTGTGATAAGATTTATATATTTTTAATGAATGTTCCAGGAGGATTAATTCCATCTACTCACACTGCTGGCAGTATCGAGTTCAAGAACATCATGTTCAGCTACTCCACCCGAGCCGAGTCTTTAATTTTCAATGACCTGAGTCTGACAGTTCCTCCCGGTCAGATTACAGCTGTTGTTGGGAGTAGTGGGTCGGGGAAATCCACACTTGGGTCACTGTTGCTAAGGTTCTATGACCCACAGAATGGTGAGTGACCACAATCCTGCCACATTAAATAGTTAACCAGATCTCCGCAAAGTGCTCCAAATTTATTTTTGATTAACTCATGTTTTGTTTCATTCCTGTTTACCAGTCTAAAAACTTTTTGTTTTGAAAATTATGTGTATAATGTTAAAACTTGTTGATTTTGCTTCAAAACTAAACTTAGGGAATGAATACATAAAGAGTTTTCCTTGACTGTTAGAGTGGTTATTTATGCTGGTGGTTAGGTACGGGATTCTATGCTCAAACAATACGCGTGGGTATTGAATATGCAGATGCGTGATATAACACTCTAAAATGTTGAGTTTTTAACTGGGTTTTCTAACAGAAAAATCTGGTTATTAAAATGGTGAAAATGGCGGGTGGGCGGTAAAAGGGTACCCTCATTGTACGGATAACTCCTCCTGCAGTTTTCAATATAGGAAGTTGTTCTTTTACAGATCAATTGTACATATATCAGAGGTGTGCATATTGCTAGGATTTTGATTTCTAATAATTTATGAAAAAAATACCAGCTTTTGAACTTAGTCATTTTTTGGCAAACTATTGCATATAGGGTACCCTTATTGTACGGATAACTCCTACTGTTTTCATAATAGGAAGTTGTCCTTTTGCAGACTAATTGTACATATATTAGAGGTGTGCATATTGCTAGGATTTTGATTTCTGATTATTTATGAAAAAATATCAGCTTTTGAACTTAGTCATGTTTTGGCAAAATATTACATATAGGGTAATCCATTTCACTGGATATAGTAGATAGTGTTTATCAATTCAGGGTTGACATGGATTATCGATACAGTTCATATAAAAGAAAACCTGGTTTGCTGTCACATTGACAGCTTTCCACTTGTTTACCATATGCGCATGGTATTTTACGTAGTTTTAAGCCCACCGCATAACTAGTGTGAATTTCCCCACGCGTAAATAACCACTTTTACAGTAATTTTTTGGACTCATCAATTTGAATGATTGTCGATAAACTTAAATGAGCATGTATGGTTTGTGATTTTATTAGGTGGTGTATTTTTGGACGGTCATAACATAAAAACCCTGGACCCACACTGGCTCAGGAACCAGATAGGAACAGTGAGCCAGGAGCCAGCTCTCTTCTCCTGCTCCATCGCTGAGAACATTGTTTATGGAGCCCCTGACATGGATGCTGTCACTCCAGCAGAGATTGAGAGTGCAGCCAGGAAAGCCAACGCCATCAACTTTATCAAGTCCTTCCCTAATGGCTTTGACACCATTGTTGGAGAGAGGGGGCTTATGCTTTCAGGTAAATGGTTAAATAGTCTACTTGTTCCACATAGGATTTTTTAATTTAAAGCTATTTAGTGTGAAAATTGAAAACTTTCACAAGAAGGTTGTGTATAAGAGTCAAATTTGGCCCCCATGATTCCTTTGTTTTTAAAAATGTTTCAGGTTTAATAATCAAGTTGTTTTATTATTTAAAGGATGTTGGTAGAATATATATTTTTCATCCATTCATTTTATTCATTTTCACTCACTGGCAGTTTCTGATGTTAGAATTAACACTTAAATCAAAATCAGTCAGAAATGTGTATTTTTCTTTTAAATGAAAAATATAAATCACAGCTAATTTTGCTGTCAGTATAAGTCTTTGATCAATAAATCTTTGATAAAAATATTAATATAATATAATTAAAATAAATTGTTTCAAAAATATGATGCTCAGTTTAGGCCATTTTAGGTCCTTATTGTATATATAGGTATTTCATTTGAATCTGTGCTATCGCACTAAAAAGATGGGTTAATATGCTAATGAATATCTGTATACAGGTGGACAGAGACAGAGATTAGCAATAGCCAGAGCCATTCTTAAGGTAAGTTGTTTAGGGTAAAAATGTTAAAGAATTTTCTTCAAAAATTATTCCTCATTGCTGTTCATGCTAATATATATTCAATCACCGTGTAATAAATGTTCTTTTTGCAGGATCCCAAAATTCTATTATTGGATGAGGCTACCAGGTTAGTCAATATCTCTCTTTAAATCATTCTTAATAGTTACTAAATATTGTACATAATGAGCTTTTAATGCCTCAGAGTTCCATAAAAGCTCAAAAAAGTAAGATGATTCTAAGCCTATTGATTGTGGTAATATTTTTCAGTGCTTTAGATGCTGAGAGTGAATTCTTGGTGCAGGACGCGCTGGAGAAACTTATGGTGGACAGGACGGTCATCACCATTGCTCACCGTCTCTCAACCATCAGATCGGCCAATCAGATCGCAGTCCTAGATCTGGGGGCTGTGGCTGAGCTAGGACCATACCAAGAACTAATGAAAATCCAAAATGGAATTTTTAGAAAATTGGTTGAAAGACAGACTATAACACAGTAATGTTATTGATGTAGAATTTATTTATTTTAATAAATTAGTTTTCCGATGTTTTATTTTGCAAACTTATTTTTTGTTTAGTTTTTAATGTTTTAAGAAACATGGAAAATGTTTTAGTCATTGGATTGAAAAGAAATAATGAAAGTTTTATTGAATTTTTGTTTTTAAATAAGTTGATACATTAGATACTTTTACAAGATTTTTAAGAAAAATAGTTTATAGTAAGTTAAATCAAAACTGGATTAAACTACCTCAAATTTTTCAAATATTTTTTACAAATGGACAGAGTTATCTTCCATTACATAAATTTATTCCATCGACATGAACATTTTCCAGTTTTGTAAGATTCATGACCTCTGATATTACCCTAAGAAAGGGTCATAATGCATTTATTAACCTTTCATGGTCATAAGTAAAAACTCATTATATTTTCCACACCCCATTGAATCTGTATCCACAAGAATTCGGTTGTAATAGTAGTTCCGCTATATTCTGGGATCAGAGGCTCGTCATCTTGTTATCTTCCACAACCCTTCCCTAAGCACCCTCCACACCCCCACATACACAAACAACATTAAGCTTTAACAACTTACGAATCCCAAATGTTGTTTTTCATTGGAAATATCTTGAAGATTTATCTTTTTGTAATGTATCTTCCTGTTTCAGTATATTTTACTTATCATGCAATCTGGTTCAGATTTGCTCTTTTATTGATACTTAAACTCGAGTAACTATCAATGCCCTTGGACCTTTTCGTTATTAAATACCTTAATTTGACATTTTATGGCCGTTTTCTCCCTCCATATTTCAAATGATATACTAAAGTCAGAGAGCCTATAAGACCACTCTTTATCGACAAGAGGCCCACAAGCCTTGACGGTCACCTGAGTACCATAGCCCTTAGATTGAATCGTCAGAGTATCATGTTTACATTTTAAGCTTCATTTTGAAGTCTAAACCCTAATCTGAGACTCCTTTGACTATTACCCCGCTTTTTTATTTGATTTTTGAAAAAACATTCATTCTTGAAAATTGGAGGGGGGAGGGGTGGGGGGAGGGTGTAAGAGTCGGAGGGATCTCGGACTATGTGTACTTTAGCTCCAGGGGCCAAAAATTGTAAACTTTTGGTAATAATAGACCCACTGGCCTTTAATAATCAATCTTTTTAATATTCATAGTTTCATTTATGATGCACACAAAATGCATACAGCTTATTTCTACAAGTATATATACAGTATGCACACAGGATCTTAGTTTTAAAAAAAAAATAATTTTGCATTTTTTGTATATTTGGCCCCGCCTTTGAGGTCCTGGGGGTGGTAAAACCACGAATATCACAATTTAGATTCTTCTTACCATTGAGATGTTTCACAAACAAAATGGTAACATTTGGTTTTGAAGTTTTCAAGAAGTTAAAAATGTAAAATTGTTGACGCACAATGGTGACCTAAAAAGTTTGTAAGCGGAATCTGACGGACGTGTTAGTTTTCATAGTACAATGTACATGTACATCACATAAATCGATTTAAACAATGCCTTGTCTAGAATTGGAAAACGTGAAAAAACATAAAATAAGATTTTCATCGTACAAGCTACAGAGTTGGACTGTGCACGTTCCAATAATTGTGCCATTTGATTACCTCTGCTTTAAGTTTGGCAATCGAAGGGCATGGTTGTTGATAACCAAAAACGCACGACATTATAATTATATAGGTTCAAAAGAAATAAAAGTGAGACGAACCAAACAGCTTTATTATAAAAATAATACGCATTGTTTTCGACAGAACCATTAAAAAAACCCTGAAAATTCTGAGTGATGGGAAAGCACACACCAGCTGTCCCGCTAACACAATTGTCTTTGCACATTATACAACTGCGCACAAGAGTCCCATAACATGTTGTCATGATAACGCAGCTTTGCCATTGTTTTGTCAAACATAAGTAGACGCACTGATACAGCTTCACACAACGCGTCGTCGCTCAAGCACATTTATTGGTCATCGCAATTTACAACACTCTGTAGCGAGAAATACAGATGACAACATTGCGGTAACATCGAAATCGCGGCAATTGCGACAGCGGGATTGCGAGGTGTGTGAAGTTGAATTGATGTGGAGACGAGTTGTGTGATAGCAAGATGGTTTGCTTTGCAAGCTCGTCATAGCGCAACTGCTTGTTATGTAAAGTCGTGATGGCGCGACGGCGCAATGTGTGACGCGACTGTTAAACAATATAACGTTTTACAATGTCCCTATCCTGACACCGTATTTATATTTGGGAACATAAATACATCAAGTACTCATTTATTTGTTTTTCAGTGGTTTGCAATCAACCTTGTTCTCGACTGGAACATTTTTCACATTGGCTGAAATTGTCAAACAGTTATAATAAACGGTTGCCGTTTCAGGTTAACAAGGTAATGCTTTCACAATGCTGAAAAGCCTTCCATGCAACATGACACGATAATTATGAGATACCGCCAGCTGTTACATGTACTTGTATACAGTCCTGATACTGTTGTCATGTGAGCTTATTTGCTTTTATAGTTAATGTTTCCAGCTTGGTTATATTCCGTGGCTTTGTCAATAAAGATTAATGGTCCACGCAATCTGTTGGGCTTTGTTATTATGGCTATGGCGTTATTAGTAATTAATCACTTGCAGTTTTAATGCAAGTAAACAAATTTTAAATAGAGATATCTCAAATTGTTTCTTCTCCAATGTTTTAGTAATGTTTTATTGACTCCATTCTTATTTGCATATTTGCTTGCTTGAGCTTTTCACGTGTGGTTAACTTCTTAATTTTTCTATGGATAATATAAACAGATTTTTAGAGGCTTTTTTAAGGCGTTTTAAACTTTTGTTTCGATTTCTCATTACTATATCTAAAGACAAAACTGCACGAAATTGGTGTTTGGTTCATTTTGTTGAGTGGGTCTTGTGTTTTGGCTTAAATGCTCGATACAGAGCAACTGCAATTAGTCTTGTTTGTTATACATCTATTATTTTAAATCTGGCGCACCGGCAAGCAAGCATGATAGTCAATGCACCCGTTTTAAACTTTGATTCCACTTTTTAAGTACTTGAGCTCGCCTGGACATCTTACTAAAAAGAGCAGGTTCTCCATTGCTTATGCTGAAAGACATGAACATCGCTTTTTACTAAACGTATTTCTATTGCAATGTAATGACTCTTGTAAACTGAATGTGAACAATGTAGCCCATAGGCCTTTTGTCATAACCACTTACTTCCATTAATGCGGGTGTAGTAATATAATAACATTTATTTTTGATAGAGTAAACAAAATATATCGAAGTACATTATTCCACATATTGCACCATCGTCACTCTGAGAATATACAGAACGAATTTCATCCCTTTTCCGGGCCAGATTCTCGGGCTTCGTCTATGGTCATTCTGTTGCCCCTAGTAACCGGAGCAGCATGAATTATAATGTCCTCCAACTGCTCCTGCGTCAAATTGAAGGGAGACAAATCGTGATCAGACATTTGTCTTCTAAGAATCTTTTGATGGCGAGTTCTAGCGTTCATTATTGGCTGATCCAAACGCGTCACTGAATTGTCATTGTTTATTGTTGGAAGTTCTTGTAAAGTGATGATGGAATGGTCAGTTGATGACGTAGAAGGAACTTGATGTTGCGTCTGTTGCACCGGAATCCTCTGCACTTGCGCGTTCGTTGAGGGTTTGGGAGAAGAGTTAGTTTGTGTGTTATTGCGCTGTTTCGCCGGCGACGTCTGGGGCTTAGTGTGCTGTTCTTGTACCTTGTCAGGGTCACTCGTTTCTATTCCTTTCTCTTTGATCTTGTAGAACTCATCTGCAAAATGAAAAAAAAAGAAAAGACAGTTTGGGCGAATAGCTTGATATACTAGGACACTAACATGGACATTGTGACATGCATTCACTGTGCATCGTCTAGGTTCAGAGAGCTCGATGGTCGTGGTCATTTTTAGACTGTATTGATTATATTATAAACCTTAGGCGGATCTGATATTATAAACCTTAGGCGGATCTGATGGTTAGTTTGAAGACCACCCAGCCTCCTTAAGGTCTAACATGTATCTTTGGACATTTATTCTATGCATAAATTAGTATCTTAGTTTAGTTTCATAAGAACATATGGCATATGAAAGTTATACATACATCAATCAATTATTCAAGAAATCTTCACCTGTATAGGAAATGAACAATGTTCCCCAAACAATGCTCCATATCCAACCTAACAAGAGAAATATGGTGGTGAAAAGCTGCAGAAAGGCCACCCAACAGTTAACGAGCACCACTTTGGATTTTGTGGTGTCCTTTTGCCTCACTTTGGAACCACAGAGGACGCTCATTCCAGACAGGAAGGTACCTAGCGAATTAAGAGGACATGACGTCATAATGGCTCAGAAAAAAATGGCAGTGAATTAAAGACGACACGTACATGTATTTATAAAAGTTCAGAGTATATTGATGAAACATTGTGGAAAATGAAGGAATGAAACAATCTAAGACTACAAGTGATACAGAGCAATTTTTAAGAAAAAAACAAAAACCATAATATAGGTAAATGCATTATCATGACTGAATTTATCGTCAGTAATGATGTGAAAAATATATCTTCACCGCGAGAAGAGAAAGAAAAATGAATTCCATGAACTCATGAACCAATACTCAAGAGGGAAAATAGTAGTTTTGCTAACATTAAGATAATTGATGATTTTTGTGGACAGTGACATTATGCAGGCTTTATTAGCTTATTGCAAGTGGCAGATGTCTATAAAACAGCGACTGTTGGCTTGAGTTTCTAGGGATGAATGGAAGACTTAAACAATACATTGTTACTCAAAGGAATTAACTCCAGATGCTTCAAAATTATCCTAGTTTTACATGCCTTCAACTCGTTGCTGTATTGAATGACATTTTCTTAAATATCCTTGCTGATGAGGTTTATATCAAACCGAGGAGCTTCATTCAGTAAACATAATTGTTCTAAACATACATGTCAGTGTATTTAAAAATAGACCCAATCACACCAACGGTCATAATAAAAATATCCAATACACTTGTAAAATATTGTTAAAGTCCGTTTTAAAAATATTCTCTAACGGAACGAAACCTTTTCCATCAATCCAGCACCCATCCTTACCTAACACGCGAATATCTTGTATAATAATAATAATAATAATAATATAATAATAATAATAATAATAGTTTATTTCCAATTTTGGGCCCAGAGGGCATACAAGATTACAGATATTAGATAGAAATGCCTAAATAATAGATTCAACATATAAAAATAGTCCATACACATACATGAACTTGTATATAATGTGCCACAATATTGGTGGTAAAAATTTGCCTTTTACCTTTGACATTTTTCTGGGCACAGTTACGTGAGGTACTGCTGGTTTGTTTACATGTAAACTAATAGTAAGAGTTCTGCATAAGCAAGTTATGTAAATTTATCAGTATTAATATATATTGTTAACGAGAAGGCTAAATCTCCTAGTTATTAATTCGTATCTATTTATCTACATAAAAAGGTATATTGTTATTTCATATATATATATATATATATATATATATATATATATATATATATATATATATATATATATATATATATATATATATATATATATACTCTACTCACGCATAAAGTGTAAATTGTGTATATGTTTGTAATATACTCTCTGTTGTAAACTACAACCAAAGAGATGAAATAAACTTTTCAACAATCACCTCTCTCGGATTTAACCCGGGCACTGATTTTGATACAATGCACGTCACTGTAACAACAAGAAATCTTTGATAGCCTGCGCTGACAACTGCATCGGAATCTAATTAAACAACAATCTTTGTTTACTGCACCGCATAGCTACAGAGCTCAATTCAGTCCTTGTTATTGACAAACTTAATACAGAGACGATGTGGAGACATTTGAAGTCTTCCAGACAGATCGCTTAGTTTTATTTATTGACCAAATAAAGATCTCCTTGACGATATCATCTGTATCTCCTTACGATTGTAACATATCAAAGAATGCCATACATTAGTGGATCGAAATTGAAGTTAACAAAGTTATTCATGACTCATACGCGGATCTAGGGAGGGGGTTAAGAAAATGTGCCTCTGACACCCCCCCCCCCCCGGGAAAACTCAAATATCCCTCGGAACCCCCCCCCCCCCCCAATAATTTTTTCTAAACTCGCGCATGATAACTGATGTATATACATGTACATTAATGTATATTTATGTATAATGTACAAAATGTAGAAAATACGAGTCTGTGCAACAAAATTACATAATAGATATACTGTACTTTCTTAATTTATGAATGAATAGCTCCGCGTAATTGTGAATAAATAAACAGAGGAGAGACAAAAAGACCGATTAATGAAAATACAATTTATTCAGAATTTGATATATGTATCAACACAAAACCAACCATTCTGCTTATTTGAAGTCATGCAGGGTAAATAACTCTTTGGAATGAACCATGTTTGTACTGGTGTGATGACAGTAGATAAATTGGAATTAGAAGGAATTTACTCACATAACTAAGTATTACTGAACAGGCAAACCAATGCGAGTGCGTTTGAAATGAAGCAGTAACACAAGAACTCTCCATTTTTTGAAACATTGCGCAGATTTGTAAATATTTTTGTAGGTTTGTATGAGAGGGCACAGTTCTGGAAGAAATCCTCCAGAAATGTATTGTTTTGATAGCACTCCTGTCTGCTTAGAAAATCCTTAGACTGTTGGAATGGTAAAATATTGGAATGCTATACAGAATAAACATTTTACATAATAGTGTGGAAAGTTTCATTTAGGATTCAGCCAATGTTACAATGAGGTTTATTGAGATAAAACAAAAAAAATACCCCGCATTTTCATACGATACATTCTTGTTGCGTCCCGATCCGATCATAAAGTATTAACGCAATCCAGTGCTCGACCTGTGATGATATCGGAGACTTTACATGTGTTTGTGGATGCTTTCATTCGCGGGAAATCGTCTCAATCAGCCTCGCAGAAAGACAGAGACCTGGCATCGGTCTTATTGATTCTACACGGGTCGGCAGTACAGGTACATCAAAACGGTAGCCCCGAACAAGAACGACAGGAAAATGGCTCCTCTGTGCTATGTTAATTGGCCTCTCTTCACCCGAAGCATGGTTTGATTTATTTATACAATACAGCAAATATTTCTTTTAATTTCATAATAAGATAAGATGATTCGTGGAAAGGTTTCTAGCTATTGCCCCTGGGGACTCCACCTTTGTATGTAACTTTTACATATGTTTGATTTCACATTGGGTGGAACCTAGTCGACAGCAAATTGGTGTTTGCCTAAGGAATGGCGATGATTGCTACGATTATTTATTTATTTCTACAGTCTTCAAAAAGCCTTTATTTTAAAGCTGACTGGTTGTCAATACTTTGATTGAAAGCATAGTTAGTAATTGTTTACAGTAAAAGTGCAAGGAAATGGAAGGTCATTCACCATAAGGAATTAGATACAGACGGCACGTACCCAAGGTTGCTCCTTAACATCTTTGTTGAAAGAAGTGTACAGGAGGATAGCTTTAATATTTGAAACTGGTAGGCTTTGGCTTTTAAGGAATCCGGTGATATTTCAATGTATATATCCATTATGATCATAAAGCTAATGTTCAGATATTAGCTGGTGAAATCTAAAATGGCGGGACAATGCCTCTCGCAGAGATGAACTGAACATTCGTGTAAATTCAAAACTTTTGTTATTGTTGTTGTCAAAACAAAAGAACCAGTAAAAGAACTAATGTTATCCTATTTAATTATTTCTGCCTAACAATCGAAAACAATATCTATTTGTGAGAGAAACAACCCCTTATTTCGTGTTCTACGTCTTATGATAGGCTGCAAAGCCGAATATAGCAGGAGAAATCATTAAGATAATCAACAAAAACATAAAGACTTCATGTCCTTCAAATAAATGATGCTGACATATTGGATTCTGTATAAAACTAATAGTATGCACACCGGTCACGTAACAAACGGGATTAATGTGCAATAAATCACAAGAGGAAAGCCGTTCTTTGCAAATGTTTTTATTTCTGTGAAAATACTTATTGATTTAGCTTATTACCGGGCTCCTGCCCTCTTCAATAATTGAACAAGGAGATAGAGAAAGAGGCAGGAACGACTGGTGAGTGGATATCCCCGTGTAATGCTTTTAATAAAGCTTGTATTTGGTTAAAAGACAATTAATCGAATGGTTCCAGCAACAAGCCAATTCCTCAGTAACGGTAATTAATGGGGAAACTAGAGATTACGAGTCCTAAATTATTGCCCCATTAGCGCTGTGTAATATATCAAAACAAAACTTCTAAAACGATTAGGGGAATTGTTCTAAAGCAGTGATTGTAAATTGAGAAATCGGATCGTCATTAACTTTAAGCAGAGAATCGTCGGAGAGTTTCGATGTGATTTCGATGATTTTGCATGACCTAGCTTCCCCACGAATGGTCCAAGATGGCCTCTGAGGTGTTGACACCCACTCGCATTCATAGATAGGTTTGTTTTACAGAAAACATAATGCAGCCAAGCTGGCTTACTTGGATACATCCCAATCTTTGTTACAGAAAGATGAATTATGGAATTGCGACAATAACATGGCTTAGGATAATTGCAAAGACACGTAAATATAATCTTAATTCAACTTGTTATAAAACAGGAGACAGTATATTCATGTAAATATCCTGAACTTCTCTTCCCTGGTTTAAAAAAAAAACCTTTACTATCACATTTTTTAGAATAGTGTAACGACAATCATGATAGAAGAGGTTATGAAAAAACTGCTTATTTCCATGTGTAAAAAAACTAAACAAGCAAACACTCAAGAAAATCTTTTCTGAATTAGCAAATACCTCTATTCACTAAATACCTCACTGATAATTACTAAACATGTGTTAGATATACAGATAATTCTCTCGCATATCATACAAATGCGCAGTTGACTAAGGCAGGCACATTCTTCCAATTTCCTGATAGCTTTAACTTCTATTGAAATAGGAAGGAAACCAATTGCAAGACTATGCACACAAAAACCCCAACAAAAAACATTTATTTTCAAACTTGAACCCTAACAACACCCCACCCCCTTCCCAAAAAACATCCACACAACTAAATTAAAGACATTAAATACAACGATGTAGTTTTTCTGTAATGTTATTGTAGAGTACTAGTAATAATACATGTTGACTACAAATGGCTCAAGTAAAATTTTAATGATGTCAGTAATAACTATTCATTGCAAAGAGAAATGTTGTAAAGACATTGACGTCAGTGGATCGATCTTACTTAAAATGAAATCCCTGTAGTTCAATCTAAGTGTACCCGTCATCCAAATTAACATATCACCGACGAATTATGAATTAAAGTCAAAGATGATGCTTGCTCGTTAGACGGGTCTCTCTTTGTATCAGCACAGTAAATGCATAAAGGGAGAGTATGATGTAAAGAAATATAAATTCGTAAATACTTTTGTGACGGTGGACTTTGTAAAATGTAAATGCTTAAAAAAATGGATTTTGAGTCAATAGTTTGGTTGTTTCAAAGGAAATACATTTGTACCACTTGGATCCACTAAGCTGATCTGCAGCCGTGTCAATATTTTCTCTAAATGATGAAAAATCAGGTATTGAAATTATCTTTGCACGGGGCGGTCATAACAATTATTTTTATGACTGAGCCCTTTTTGTTATGTTTTATAATAACATTATTAACTATCAATGAATGAACTTTCCATCACGTGCTGTTAGATTTATCTTTTAATAATTACAGACTGGATTCCATTTTTAGACACGTTACCTCCCCTCGTTATTAAAGAGTAAAACACTGAGGCCAAAGTCGGTTTCCGTCAGAGGCTGTAAAATAATGCAAAATAACAGTTTAATGGAATCCTCTACTGTTTGGTTAAGTGGCCGAACATTACCATATAACCATACAGCCACTCCCTAATTGGTCTCTCTCATGAATAAATTGAGAAGTACAGGACACCTTCCTTATACACGTACTAGTATATTGTATGATACCAAAAATTAATCACATTGAGACATAATGACTTTATATTATTCTCTGTTATGTGAGTCTTTGTTGTTGTTGCTCTTCGCTTGCTCTGATTATTCAGAGATTGTTCTTGAGGTTTGTGTGCCATGACTCCTATAGTATGGCCGCGTCACTCTACAGGGAAATCTAACCAATCATTGTTGGCCGGAGCAGCCGCATGAGGACGACGATGCTCTTTTTGTTGTTGATTGGGGAAATACTTTTTCAAACATACTACTTTTTGCATGATTCTATCGCACTCATAAGTTCAATAAATACAGAAAGGGGAGATTCGCAAGGAAACCAAACAATACCAAACATGGAGGAGACCATTTGTATAAATACCATTTAATATCGTTTGCAGAATAATTGATCTGCAAGTCCTTGGGGCTGTATTACAAATTAGTCAACTGTAATCAATACATCTGGTGCAATAAAATCAGTGGCTGGGTTAATTTCCAAGATGAATCAAGCCTGCATATGCATACTGAAAGATTACAGCATTTCTCCATTATGAAAAATGCAGTTTCTTTTGCAGAACATCATTTGTTGTTCCCTAGCGAATATTCTAGTTTTCTTGAAGCATATTCAGTACCGATATTTACTTAAAAATAACCACGTCAGATTATAGTAGCGTGTACTAAATAAAAAAATATTAAGATATCTTTTTCGATTGTTGTCCTTAAATGCATACTTGTACTTGCATGCCTGGCCAAAATGTTCTTTTCAGTATCTGTTTCGAGTGTCTACCACCTCCTCTACACCACTGTGCTTTATAATTTTTCAAAAGCATCCTAATGTTGCATTTTAACGATTGTATCTTAAAAGTTAAGAAATCTGTTTCTGCGCTGTAACCAGACCAGTGGACCAAAGGCTTTCGCAGTATACTTATACATGTACATATCTATTGTATTGGCTGCGACCTTTCCCGACCCTCATTTCTTTTTACAGAAGCACCAGGGTTGATTAAAAGGATAAACATAGTAAATTAAGTGTAAATAATCATACGATCGACAGTGCGGGTGCTACATCAAGATGGACATTGAGTTAATGCTGCCTATACCACTAGTATTCCTTGGGTGAGATAATAAAATGAAAATATCGAAGCGGTCACTAATAACGTATTCTCTTTTGAGAAGTGGACAGGCATATCCTACATCCACTAGGCTATGCCTGTCCACTTCTCAAAAGAGAATAACTAATAACGCAGACATTTGTGTTTTTGACTTTGTATTTTTTTTAGGATGTATACAGTATGTAGGTTTTTTTTAAACAAACCTTGTTTCTATAGCTGGAGCTACATATTACAAGGGTTTACAAAGAAGTATCTGTGATCCAAACTTCCAATGAACTGTTCCACGAGAGTTAATGTGAATCAAATTTGAATGGTTCAAATTATTGGTTCATTGCAAAACTAACATTTAGTTATATTAATATAATTGCAAGGATATTTACTCGTATTCAATATGTTTAAAAATACATATCATGGGTAACATGTCCACTGCATGGTTTCATAGAATCTGACGGAAATTTCCAGCCCTAAAAAACCTTAAAGCTTAGTGATAATAAGGTTATATACAACGGAAGACGTAAAGAATCTTGATCATTGTTGGGTCTACATACGATGAACTAAATGACAAGGCTAGAGATAAAATAAGACTTGTTCTGTAACAATCAATTAAAACAACAGGAAGAATTATTTCAGAGATATTTCTTCTACATTGACAAATGTAATCAACTTATGCATAGATACGGTTAACAGAATAAGTATTCTTGGTGTAAAAATCATGCAGTGAAGTGGCACAAAAATAGCGTATAATTATTACTGTTATGAATTACACTTCAGAGGGAACCCCAAATAGAACTACACCAGAAGTGCAAAACTTATCTAATTTGACACTTCTTGACACAAGACCCCCAACTTAAGCAAGAACAGATTGTGTATTTATGTAATAAACGGACTGAAACAGATGAAGTAAGCAAAAAGTGGCGGTGTCAAGATGAATCCTAATAAATGTCGGTAACCAAAACCTATCAATTGCGCATTCAGGGTTTTTTGAGGTGAGCTGTATATTCTGCATATATAACTGTTACTGGGGTAACAGTTTTATGACCATGTAGATATTTTTTCCAGGAAAAAGGTAAACGACATTAATTTTGATATATTACGAGAAAGGTCTATATGTTTAAATGTTATCAATAACAGATGTCACGAATATCGTCTCCTCTGTCAATATATTGCCTATAGTCTCAGCTGTCAAGTTAAGAGAGAGAGAGAGAGAGAGAGAGAGAGAGAGAGAGAGAGAGAGAGAGAGAGAGAGAGAGAGAGAGAGAGAGAGAGATGACAAATTCAATTAACACTGTTTTGTCTCAATCGATGGGACACAGTACTTTGATTTATGTGGGTATTAGGTCTTGGGTCAAATATCTTCATATTAAGCTGTTTGTCGATTCACAGATGTCCACCGTCAGTCTAAAATCGATCCAGATTTTACAAGATGTTTCACATAATATAATTTCATATACCTCGAGTGATTATCTATAGTTACTGGAAGTTCTCCAAATATTATTCTTTGTTTGATTGAACAATTGCTCAGATATTTTCTCCTTGAATATACAGAAGAAAATAACATTCCTCATTTGGACATTTCTATAATCTACCAATAATTAGCCGCCCTGTCGTGATTGAATGGTTTTATCCCGTGTAGCTTGACCTATAGTACAAGAATCCAAAGAAAAACAACACCAGACACGTGACTATAAAAAACATGTAACACGTAGTGATGGCCGTGTGTAGAATTATACTGACTCAGTGACCAGATACTGACTCCACGCTCGTGAACTTTAAAGAATTCTCTAAAATTTTGTCAGTTGCTTTCCTGAATAAGGTCTATATTTTAACTAAACTTTAACTAAAGCAACACCAAACTGTAACGCTGATTATGCACACTAATTCGATTAGCACATGAACAGATTGACTGTGAAATATAACGACAATGTCTTTTAATTTACTCTTTACATTTGTGGTCATTGTATGATCGGTTTGAGAGCATCTGTCCATAGGACCAACTCTGAGAAATTTGTCAAAACCAGACAAGGTTCTGTCACTGGTAAACATCTCGAGGTTTAGCATTGGTCAACAGATACAAGACACATACAGAGTTTTAGTACTGGTCAACACATACACTGCTCAACAGATACAAAATACGTCCAGAGTTTTAGCACTGGAAGTGTCAACTGATACGAGCAACATGCCAAGTTTAAGCATTATACATGTACATGTATCTACGTGAGAGTCGGAATATTTACAAACACATCTTGAACTCATTTCCAGAATATTGACTATTCGCGCAGATTTATGAAGTCACTTATTATAAAAGCACGTGCACAAATATAAACCACTTAAATTCCGAGATTCCATTGATTGCGAAGTATCAATTGCAAAGTAAATACACCTGATGGAAATTAAAGAACAACCCACTTTACAGGGTCCCTAAAACATTTTCTTTATAGCACGACCTCTAATTAGTATTTGTTTTATCGACTTCTTAATTATCGAACGTTTGACGACATTACTTGCAAACTTTTTTTAATTTTCAGCAATATTTATCCAGCATGGTCTGTCTAAAGATTCTCTTTTTATCACAAAGGTTTATTTCTTAGTACCTTTATAAAATAGGTAACCACTCAAGGGGAAAATACAACCAACCACACACAAAAGACCAATTCCTTCGATGAAACTCCCTGTTGTTACGTGATAGATTAATATACCGGGTCATTGGAATTCTTAAGAAATTCCCCAGCACTATATAAATAATGCACAGTATCTTGGTCGATGACGGGTTTTTTCTCCATCATCTCCAGCACTCAATTACGGGAAAAGAAGTCTTGTCACCCATCCTATGCTTGAACTGTCTCCCAGTCGCCATTAATTATTTTGTTAAATAAGAACAGAGGAAATGGAGCGGATCGTAAATATCTATTTTAATCGGAAATGTCTGACATAAATAAAGAAATGTGTCAACTAAGCACTATCACGGCATGTTTTTGTGATCAAGGCTCTATTCCATCGCTATTTTGGGGGAAATAAGAATAGAAAAATGGTTTTACTGTCAATAATTGTTGGAAAACAATTTAATCTTATCAGACAGTGTCTGGATAAATACGTTTAATGATTAAGATGTTGTCTTTAAAACGAAGTTAATTAGGGGTAAAGTACAATATACAATAGAATACCTGTTACAAGTTTAGATATAAACATAAAAAAACAAAATTGATGAATTCGAAATAAATTTTGTGGTTTCAATATTTGAAGGAAAATGTGCCTAAAGCGTCGCTGAACTTATAGGAAGACATTGGTTGAGTTTTTTTTTTCACTTTGCAGTCGATCTTGCGAATCAATTATTGAAAAGATGTGAAAAATACAGTGGAAAATTTTGCAATAATCAAAATATATATTATTTACAAATGACTGGATATTTTCAAGCTATATACGTTTCTTACCTAGTCCTGGAAGAATAATGTTACAGATAAAGCACACACAGGCCAGAGCCGTACACATCGCAGGGATAGCGTCCCGAAAGTTTGTTTCCTTCGAAGCAGAATCGTTCGAGTCTTTAGAAGCACTTTTATGATGGACCGGAGAGGCCTGTTTGTGAGGGAAAGAATATCCAGGCATCACCGGTCGTCCATAGCCGAACTGTTTCCGGTGGACCCGTGGGGACGGGGTGGGAGTTGACCCCCCAGCGTATATAGCGTGCATGTTGATCAAACAAGACAGGTATTGAATAGCGAAAAGAGTCGGGGAATTAGCTGAAGTGCTAATCGAACATGTTGAAATGCCCACTGCTTCACTCGAATGACGGACGCTGTTGTTTCCCTGAATTTCACATTGATTAGAAGATTATATACCTGTCAATTTTCAACTCTCTGTAGAAGTGTTATTGATTCAGAAAGACGCGGGTCTCAATTGGTAAGAATCCCAGTCAGCTCTAGACTTAGAAACCCGAAGGATGGTGAAGTCAGAGCGCCCTACGATCTGTCACGGATCACAAGGAGTACTCACTAACCGTGCTGTTTGGCCGACTCTCTCCCCCTACCTACACAACAGTGGCACTCCGCTCTATTTCATTGCTTTTCTCCATCAAATGACTTCTCTATGCAAGACAGAACTAATACGATCTGTCGGGCGCAGCAAACAAACGGAGATATATTTTTTATAAGAAGCGGGTTACTGCTTTATACACTCAGAGATCAATGCAGCTTCGATCGGTATAAACTGTGTATTTACACATGTCACTTTGATAACAACACACAAATAGACAGAGAGCAGAGTTGTCCAGTTCCTGGTGCACAAAGGATGAAGCTGTTAGTATCTAATTCCACATTAGCCGAAACAGGATGCACACAATGGAAGCCATGTTGCTAAGGAAAACGATAAGGTAGACACGCCTGCATTATTCAGCAGCCTATTGTTTGCAGACATGTTGAATGGAGAGACCAAAAAGGCAGATGGAATCTCATCACAATTCAAATTATGTCATTTCAAATAATCTACAATCGTGTCAATGGGCAGTGAAATAATACGTGGCGGAAACCCAAGTTGATAGTATTCTTGAATATTGATGAAAATTAGTTGGGCATTAACACGCACAATAAAATCAATACTAGTACCTTCCCTTTTAATACATGTTACAGCAATCTAGAAGTTGGTTTTTTTTTCTTTATTTAAATAGTTTTATGAGCTATATGGAAGAGAAAACTATATAGCTTTCATCCAACCACCCCCTTCCGAAATGAGTTTTACCTTGTACCGTAAATTCATTTAGAATGAACACGATAATACACTTATCCTTGGTATAACGAATTTGTGTATGTCCAGCTAGGCAAATTTTTAAACATTAACTTGAACAATTTTTTATTGTAATAATGAACCATAGTACAACAAATTTACGGATATAGGGAACTGATGATTTGAAGCATAACGGTATTTTTATCCTTGATTACGAATTGCTTTGAAGTCTCAAGAGTTCAAACAAAATATGTAATTGACTTAGTTTTTCGTCAGTATTTGTCTCAATATAAATCCTTTAAATTCCAATAAGTTACCTATTGAAAAGAAGTTTTGATTTTATTCATTAATAAGCACACCTAGTAGTGATGGTGAAAAATTATTTAATGCGAATTTGTTATACTAATATTAATTTATATTAAGAATTTTTTAAAGAGATATAACAAATTAAGGTTATTGCAAATTAAATCCGCGGGTGCCTGGGGAATCGCGAAACAGAATTCAACGGTATTAAATGTGTTGTGGCTTTGTATATCTGCACTTGAACATCATTCTGTTTAATACACCAAGTATTAGTTTTGAAAGATGATGTATATAATTGTGACTTTTGCTAGGTCAGACCAGCATTCTTGATTTTATCTTCTCAATAATTGATAACCGCCAAAGGATCACTTGGTGTAATGTTTTAAAAATTGTCCGTGGTTTTAATTTTTGCACGTAGAAACATTGACAGATCAACAGATTCTACAAACTCCATACTTTTTTGCTAAATGAATTACATTCATTCGATTATAAATATTTATACACTGATAACATTTGGAGAATGTTGCAGAATGATTTTTCTAAATAATAGAACTTGGAATATCTTCATAGCAAATCAGCAATTTTTTAGATTTTGTAGCAATTGTCATGACTTTCTGAAATAAAACTCCAGTCTCAAAAAAAATGCACATAACATACGAACATGCGAGTCTTAGATACTGCATATGCACAATGTATTGTAATAAAAAAATCTAGCCCATCATTTTAGTTTAATTTTAACAGGGAAAATACACACTCTGTTAATTAATAAGACATTACTGATTAACACATAATAAAAAATTTTATGGTTTGATTATATAAATTACCAACAAAACAGTCTGTCTATGTGATAAAACAAGTATAGTTTTTTCTTTCTTTATTTCCTCCCAAAGGAGATTATCATAACATATTTACAAGAATACAAACATATAGACAATTGTAGAGAAAACGAGATAATATAGTCTACTATGGTGCAAAGATCCAGTACATATTATACATAATTACCAACAAGTTTACAGGTGTACACACTCTATAAGGCAATACCAAAATATAAAGTATTATCATTTATATGACACTGTAATCCTGTGACATTTATGTGTATGGACAGGACGTTACACGTGACATTCTATAATAACATGCTGCTGCATCCCTAATTAGGCGGAAATTAAGAAGGTGCAAACTATACGAAAAATCTGTAAATGAAAGGCCTGGGAGTGACCTTGCTCCTAACAGAAACAAATAGAGGTCGTTATTACTAAGTCCACATAGGTCAGCAGATAAGTTAATGTCGAAATTTTCTATAACAGTTTGCCACCAGGCTTCTCTAAATAAATAGGTTCCATCACAAGAAGTAGAAACATGTTCAAAAATATTTGTGAACAATTTTTGACATAAACTGCAGATGTTCGGGGGATGGTCTTGGAGAGTCCAAAGTTTAACAATTAATTTACAAAGGGTAACTTCCTGAACATCGCTAGGAATTTTCCATATCCAGTCTGGTCTGCTGTTTCCAGTTATATGTCTAAATTGAGTTAAGTCGTCTCGGAGCATGCAGTTTGATCTGGAAGGTGTAAAGTGGTAAAACACAGCTGAGTTAACAGTCTTTTTCCATTCAAGTTTATTTAGAAACAATCCATTTTGTAGATACGAGTTCAGATGTTCTAACAGATTATATTTATCCAGAAGGTGAATTACGTCGGGAATAAAGCCGTAGTGTTTGCAGTTTGGAGAATCGAGGCATGAAAAAAGGCGATGAAGAAAGATCTTTTTCGTGAGGCATTTTGTGTCCATTAAACAGAGACGGCCAAAGAACTGTAATTTACGTTTGTCAATTTCGGAGGCTATTGGTTAAAGTCCAAAGATTGACTCGCGCATATCTGATCTTGTATGTTTTGGAAGATTCATGGCGTGTTTACATATGAAGTGCTGACGTACATCCAAAGCGCGGTTGTCCTTCTGTTTAAGGTCACACCATAGCTCACTACCGTATAGAACACTAGGAAGAACAATCCGTTTGTAAAGCTTTTAAAGAGTTGCGGGATTGAGGTGTTCACTTATTTTGAGAGCAAAATACGTTTGTTGACCTTTTCTGCATGCTTTTGCTGTTCTTTCTGTTGGATCAAGCTTAGCATCTAGAAGAGTACCAAGATGGTTATATGATTTTGAAATTTTAATGGTGTCGTGGCCAAGTTTCCAGGAAAGAGAACTGTTGTTGATGTCTGTTGGAGAGAAATATAGAACATTAGATTTGCTTGCGTTAAATTTGAATCGCCATCGAGTAGAGAAGTCGTAAGCTGTGTTGAGAAGGGTTTGAAGACCTCGTGGTGATAAGGCTATACAGGAAATATCATCTGCAAGTGCTGGATTTGAAGATCTAATGCTGTGAATTCCAGTATTTGGGTCTTTGGTTTTGTAGTTCTTGTAGGAGATCGTTTATAAAGACTAAGTAGAGGAATGTTGAAAGGATATACTTACATGACAAGATAACATGGCAAAAATGCAATGTTTTTTTTTCTCTTTCGTTGACTCCTGGAAAATGAAGTTCATCCAAAAAAAGTATAAAATCATTCTAAACGAAGAAGAAATCAACGCTTTTCTTTACCTCTACCCCCTAAAAAAGACAAGAGAGAAATTAATGATTCGTATACTCTTGAGTATCTATAATTTTCTATTAAACGAAGAACCGGTACAGATAAGTAAAATATATATTCGGTCAAACGATTGAACAATCAAGACCATTCATTATAGAATATAGTACTTTGAAAAAGTGAAAGTTGACACTTTCGTAAACAAGTCGTAAAAAGTGGATGAATGGGGCTTTAATACAAATATGTAAATTGTACGCTATAATAAAAGAGTAAGTGCATTTCGTCAATCATTAGTAGTCTGTTCAAGTATTAAGAGCGCAACGCAATCCTTCCGATTGTAGTAAAAATGAAAACCACAACAAATGATTTGATGATTCTAAAATAAAAACCGCAATCATTACCACTTCTGGTGACGCATTTCCTCTAATGCCGTACAATTTTCTAGAGATCTTATATAACCAAACTTTAGATAGGTTCGTCGAAATGTTTAACCATAAAATCTTGGTTACTAACGAACTAATGATAATCTCGTTTTCAATCAATTTTTATCATCATTATTGACTCAATGCGAATTTTTTCCTTTTCCAATTTCTAGAAAATATCGTCAATTAAACTGTATTGTCTTCCCATTACGAAAGCCCTTTGAGCTCATTTTCGAAGGTTAAAAAAAAAATTTTCGCGAATAAACGCGTAACTATCGCAATATAACGCGTAACTTTCGCGAATAAACGCGAAACTTTCGCAAATAAACGAGTTAGTTTCGCGAATAAACTCGTAACTTTCGCAAATAAACGCGTAACTATCGCGATATAACGCGTTACTATCGCGATATAACGCGTTACTTTCGCGAAAAAACGCGAAACGTTTGCGATATAACGCGTTATTTTCGCAAATAAACGCGAAACTTTCGCGAATAAACGCGAAACTTAAATATAAATATTTTTATTTCATAGAAGAGCCCCTATGAAGAATAATTACTGAAAACAAATATATTAATTTAGATAAAACAAAATAATATTATATAAAGATGTAAATGAATTAGATTTAACCTTATACAAATTAATATAAATTCAAACGTAGGAAATCTTTCAAATCTTAACATAATGCATCGCGCTTTTTACATTATAATGGGCGCTGCTTCATTAAAAATGAGGCAGCAACATATTTTAATTATAACAATTTTAATTCAAATTAAACGTTTTATTAAATATCATTTTAGAATTTAAAGGATGTCATTGTTGAAAACGTTATAATATATGTTATATCGCCGCGAAATAAATTAACGTCTAGTTTAATATCAGAAAGATAAGTCAAATTGTGAATTGAAATTTTTAAGCTATTGTTCAAATCTAGATGACGAAAATTTGCCTCTTAATTTATCCAATATGTCATTCGAAAAAAAGGTGAAAACTGGTAGGGGACTAATAAGATTGGCGGTTGAATTTATATCAATTTTTTTGAAAAAGATAATCAATGAATGCCTGTTCGAACACAGGGTCGGCGAACAAATGAAAATCGTAATATGATGCTCAAACTTATTATCTACTTCGAACACATATAAACATTTATAAAGTTTTATCAGATTAATTAATATCTATATGTAAAAAAGATAATGTTGTCTTCATAAATCAACGTAACACGCATGTTATAATAATAATGAATAATAAGTATTTTGTGATATGAAACTTAAAATGTGTTCGTTTTCAATCGTTTTTCTTCATAAGGGTTTTGTATATAAAATTACAATATTTATATAATGGTTTCGCGTTAATTTGCGAATGTTTTGCGTTAATTCGCGAAAGTTACGCGTTAATTAGCGAAATTTACGCGTATACTCGCTAAAATTTCGCGTTTATTCGCGAAAGTAACGCGTTATTCGCGAATGTTTCGCGTTAACTCGCGAAAGTTACGCGTTCATTCGCGAAAGTTTCGCGTTTATTCGCGAAAGTTAGGTGTTTATTCGTGAAACTAACGCGTTATATCGCGAAACTAACGCGTTATATCGCGAAAGTTTCCCGTTTATTCGCGAAAAAAATATTTTTTTTACCTATGAAAATCAGCACAATGGGCTTTCGTATGCCATAAATGTTTTTTTTTCTGAAAAATAAAATTTGGCAGCGCATTTTGACTAAATTGGACTTTTCAAATAAACAATTGTGAGAAACAGTATGGAAGAACACGTGTTTACTGTTGAAATGTGCCGCTGATTATGTTTAAAAAAATTTTACGTAAACGAAAATATGACGTTGACAAATAATATTGCAACCATACAAATTTTGACGCACATAATCAATTCAAATTCAACTATTAACAATAAGTATCATCATCCCTGCTTTATGTAGCCTTTGTTTCACGATACTCCCTAAAATTTACAGAAAGCGGACACTAACAAGTACTGACGTTATCAAGTCTGGTTCTGAATGAAATGATGGTATGTCCAGTTAGATCATTACCAGTGTTTGTCAAACTGACTGAAAAATCAAACATGTGGAAATCTGAAGCCTGGCTGTCGACACATTGTTAGATCGTTTGACGTGATTTCAGGAAATCGATAATTTTTTTCGCCTGATTTCAAAATCTTCAAAATGCACTGAACAATGGATTTGGTGTCATTAAGTCGCATTAGATTTTTTCAGGTTTCTATGTTTAATAATTTTTCATACATAACATAGATGTAGGTCAAACTTTTATTGACAGTTTTGCTTTCTATTTAAGGAATGAATTCAATATTCATTTGTTTTATACGATATAAAATGGTTTGGGACAGTTTACGCTTTATAAATCGTAAAAAGCGTAAACTGTTTCAAACCATTTTATATCGTATAAAACTAATAAATATTGAATTCATTGCTTATAATTTAATTTTTTTACTTTTCATTTTAGATAAAAACGGTCATTTGACCTTTAAAATGACGTAAATTTGTACAAAATTCAAACGTAACGCCAGGCGTATTGATACGTTTTTGACGTTAGTCTTACTATGACGTAGGCAGCATTCTTTATACGATATAAACTAATTTTTTAGCCAATCAGAAAGAGCGTTACAACCAGAATTAAATTATATAGTGATATGGGGTTTTCTTCTTTCCGTTCACCCCGAAAAAAACTTTGGATATCTCATATGATATTTCAAATTTCCTGCAAATTTCTTGTGAAAACATGAACGTCCAAATTGCCCAATACTTTCCAACATGAGGCTGTTTAAGGTGAATGGGTGGTCAACAAATTGGATAGACATTTCCTAAAGTTTAAATGTTACTTTAGTATGTAGTAAAACGTAAAACAATCCTCAATATATCTTCAATATCTTAACATTTTCCAGTATCTATATCTCCTGTACACGGAGGGTGTTGTCTAAAGAAGGGCGATGTACCCTAACATGGCTGAGACAACCCACCACTCTTAAAGAAATTGTTTTCAACCATAAAGATACTAAACATGATAGTATTTGTATCATATTTGATTTCATTTGACTATGCCAACGTGGTGATGCCAATGCCAATGAACTGAATTTAATTGAATACATTTCATAATTTTGATATACATGTATATAATGCTATATTTAATTAATTGTATTTTAGAAAAAAAAACCAATTATGACAAATTAAATTAGTTCACGTGTTATATTATAATTATACATAGTATATTTGTTTGCGGTTTAGATACAATTGAAAACATGCAAAAACAAACTAACTGATATAATTATAGGATACAATTACCTAACACTGTAACGAAAATTTTGTATGTTTGATGCATATCTAATAGAGCATTTTTTTTAGTTTGAATAATTGCCAAATATTACTTAGAATTATATATTATTTTGCCAAATATTACTTATAACATCATTCATAACAAATTCACACAAGATGTATATTGCTTGAAACGATTTACCAGAGATTATACTGTTGGAACCTTAAAAAATGAGTGATGATAAACTATTCAGGCAATTGTCAATCCAAAGAATGAAAGCTATAAGTTATCATCAATTCAATTGCATTCCTATGCACACGTGAAACATGGTACAGCTAGAATGAGAGGAAATTAAAGGTGAACTTGTGACAGACACAACTATCATTTCTACTGCTTCAAAGTTTATTATTTATTAATACGTTCTAATAAACCGTGTGTTTTGAAGCATACCGAATGTCAGAAACACTTCAGTGCATTTGACCTTCTACGCTATATTCTCATCCAATTGTTATTTATGACAATTATTCCATTCATAACTCAATTCAAACCAAGTTAAACGAGATTTTTATGTCAATATTTGTGGTTTCTAACTCTGTTCGGAAGTCTTGTTTCGTAGCTTCCAAGAATTAATGGCGGGTTATTTGTGGGAGGAATCAGTGATATTGACACGTGTCTATTAAATACTTATAAAAGTACAGAGTATTCCGAAATGAATATTAAATTCAATCTATTTATTGATATACAATCCAATTTTTCTTTCATTTCACACTCCAAAAATATCGACGATGATCAAAAATAGAATGAAATCAGGCAAGATAGATTTATGAAGAATACTGGTATGACTTTATAGTTCTAGCCAACTGTATTTAACTCGTTTTTTATACAATTAACAAACTTCTAATGGTATCTCAATTATAATGATATCATTTTATCAACATAATATTTTAATTAAGGTAAAACAAATATTTCTTTCTGAAATGTAATGTTCTAGTGAAAAACAACAGAAAAATAAAAATGTCATTTTTCATCTTTTAATGGAAAATTTTTAAATTTGTATAAATTAGAGAAGCACATTGTTTTCTATATTGGAACAAAGCAAATCTCAATGAAACAGTTGAACTCATGTATGATTTTTTAATTTTACTGAGTTTAGCATCAAAGTTATGAGAAATAGATAAAAGCAACAATTAAACAAACCAAGATCTCAATTGAAGGAGAAAAATCCTTTATTGTTAAAGTAACATTTTAATTCAGTTAACATTTTATCTTATGAAATAAAAAAAAACCAACACGACGACAAATGAATAAAAGGCTTTATCGATTTTCAGTGTTTTTGATAATAATCATTACAGGGGAATTTGAAAATCACTTAGAAACCACTTGTTTATTTAAATGTAATTGACAATTTGAATGACTCTTTAGTTTGAAATTGGGATAAGAAGCATAGGTTTGGAATAAAAGATTAATAAACATATAGGATCAGTATTTCTATATTAATTTATTTTGTTAGCTATACCAAAGCAAATTATTAATTCCATTATGATACATAAATAGATACATGTAGATAGATAGATATACAGATAGACAGATGGGTACATAGGTAGATAAACATCAGAAAGTGTTTGTCAACCTGTTTAAAAGTTTAATTTTTTAAAGAAATCCCAGAAAAGAAATTGTCTTATTTCGGAAAGACGGAATAAAAGGATATTGAATTTATATGTAAATTTTACAATATGATACTGAATTTGACAAATTTTCTTATTTTATACATAATAATCAACAATCATTTTTAACTCATTTCAAACATTTATGATTTCGTGACGAAATAAATTTGATAGTAAAAACTGCTTTTACCCACTATAAAATTTTATGAGTTCTTTGTGATATTGTCATGTCACACACATACTAGCGTATATTTCTTTTTATTTTAAAAAGTCAACACTAATTTCATTCTTGTTAGGTTTACATAAATGATACCATTATTTATATAAACATGCTTTAGTTATTTTATCCAGAATATAAAGAAGTCAATCATGTCTATTTACTAAAAAATTAATTGTCAGAAATGTTTCAATTTTGAAAAATGTTATTTTATTTTGAATGGAAAAATGGTCATCATTTGAAGAATTTCAGTTTATAAATGAACAAAGAGATAATCTGTCAACACGCGGATACCGGCTCTGTCGTCGCAAGGATGACGTCACAATAGCTACATTGAGATCATGGAGCCGGGACCAGGGAGATATTTAGAAAATTCCAGGTTCCTCGTCCGATCTGATCTAATTACCTGTCCGATTTGCCGTCTATCAAATTTACCTTCGATGTCAATCAGCAATTGTTTCTGTCAGATGATAATATGCAAATTCAGTTTATTTTCACTCATCTTAATTAATAAAATTTCACGCCTCATTGATTGTCATTAAAGATATATAAAGGGATCGAGTTTTGAAAAGACATATTAAAACAAAACGAAGATAAATGAACATTTAATATTTATTTAACACAAGAAAAAATGAATGTATGTAAAACTGTTGGTTATATTTGTCATTGATAACTAAATACAGAATCAGTTTTCAAGTTTTCAAGTTTATAATTTTTTTTAAGATTATAATTTTTTTTCAGACGGCAGTGACCGTTATAGTGGTGTTCATGACAACAATAAGTAATGTGTATACCGAGAACAACACACCGTATGGAACAACAGAAAATTCAACCGTCACTAATGGAACAGAGACTGAATCACAAGTGACACAAATTGTGCAAAACAAGGAAATAAACGATTCTGTGAAAAATCATAGTGAAGAAAACCAAGAACTAAATGGCAAAAAAGAACCAATCTATTCGTCAGCGCGGGAAATTGCCAAAAAGAACCTCTATACCCTAGTAAAGATACGTTTACTAGGTCACCTTCTTCAGCGTTTGCCCATCGAAAAAAGACAGTCAATTTTTATTGACGCCTTAAAGAAAGTAAGCATTAGTGGTAACGAAAAAAGTGGTCAAAATGGAATAGCAAAGGCTTTCAGCATGCAGCATCGCCAATTTGACGATAGCAGTGAGAATGGCTCAGGGAGCCAGGAAAGCACAGAGAAGGACACGGACAAAAGTACGGAAAATGTTTTGCCATCTGACAAGAACCAAGAAAGTTTCGACCAGGAAACGGAACTGCAATTACAAGTTATAAAAGACCAAGTGAGTAATGATGTTAAAGGCCTCTTGAAGACTGTATTTCCTGGTGTAGATTCAAACCTTCAGTCTGCTAGTCAAGGACATTATACTCATACAGCAAACCATAACCAGCATTAT
The DNA here is from genome assembly GCF_963853765.1 of Magallana gigas. NCBI lineage: Eukaryota > Metazoa > Mollusca > Bivalvia > Ostreida > Ostreidae > Magallana > Magallana gigas. The sequence continues at coordinate 50,121,009 of NC_088858.1, read as the reverse complement.
GATTCTGATTTCGATTCAAAAGAGGCAAATAGCAAATACGTTACACCAGTTTTTCATAATGTAATCAACCCAGCGCACGAACAATCGACGCATCCAGTTCATGTTCCAACACATAGTTTTGTGTCTCGCTCACCATATTCGGAAGATTATCCACTTAAACAAGAAAGAATTAATGATCAACTCTTTCCAGGAACGACAGTTTTGCCACCTCCAACAACACCGTTCACTATATATCAAGGTCCAAGTTTTGAAGTTGACCCATTTAAAGAGACACTTAATCTACAACCAGTTACGTTAAAGGATTACAGTTCAGAGTTGCCTTCCTCTGTAACCTTTTTAGGTGATAAAATGTCTAAGCCTGATGCTAAGGACAAAGAAGGAAACAGTGAATTATTTGGACTTTCTAACAGCTACGTTAACGACCATACAACACAATCAAAGAATGCTCATATTGTAGAAAATGATTTATCAAACAGTAGCGAAGAGAAATTTGTTGATAATTATAATTATCACACGACTTCAAACCTCCTAAATATGAACGCATATCCATCCAGTAATGTGAAAGACTACTATGAAGATAATTTTCTAACATCAGATAAAACTAACGTAGAGGAGGCAGTGCAAATGATATACAACCTTTTTAACGACTATGACGATCATGCCTTCGACTATGAAAATGAAAAGTTAAATTTGGACGTTGAGCTCCATCTTACAACAACCCTGCCTCCGTTGGATGCTACACAAGATTATACAATTAGGGCAACTGACTCCTCTTTCACTGCTAACCCTTTTACCACAGCAGAAAACCTGTCAACAGCAGCAGAGGACAAGGATGGTAATAACAGTGGAGAAAGTGTTGAAGATGTGACAACTTTAAAACATGATATCACTTATGCACCACACAATGGGTCTGGCGAAATCCACTCGATGGTCCAGAAGAAAACAAAGTCTCACAAAAAAGGGAATTATAGCCCCAATAGTGACAACACAAGTAGTCAAGAATTGAAGGAATCCAAAATAGAATCTAGGGATAATCATTTTCATGTTGTTGAGGATTATGAAAGCAAGGTCACTACACAGATGTACAACACTGTCAATAATGATCCAGACTCTAGTTCAAGTTCAGAGGAAATGGCATCAAGTAACGTCATACGTAGGTATCAGTCACACAATAGAAAAACAAAATCAGCAGAAGTTGTCAAAGACAATGAAAATAACAAACAATTTTCATCAGAAATGGAAGCGACATTGCCCCCTAAAATTGAGAAAAATCTTTTCCCGTTATCTAGTTACGACGCTAACAAAAAGAGATCTGAATATGAGAAAACCATAATTAACGACAAAAGCATATACGATTCACTTCAACAACATGCAAGCGATTCAAAAGACTCTTGGTCAAGTGAAGAATCGACACTATATAACCTTCTAGAAAAGCCATTCTTCTCCCATTCAAAATACGAAATAAATAAAAAAGACACTCTTGGCGATGAAAGAAAATTTGGTTTTGATAGTGAAGAAGAATATGGAAGAGATGGTGGAGATGGCAGCAAAGAGGATTCTTACGAATTTGGTCTGCAGAAAAAGCATAATATTCAACATAAATTATCTTTGCTAAATGAACTTACTACTTCCGGATCTCCAGATGTACATGTTGGAAAAAGTGTTTTACACGTTAGTATAGGAAACAGTGTATCAAAGGATGACAGTGAGGAGAAGCTTTCTGCATTTGGTCAATCAAACGATGACAGTAGTCAAGAAAAAGGCATCAATCATGTGTCAGAAATCGTCTATGAAAGCAAAACACCGAAGGAAATCACAAACAGTGCATCACATGTCAGAAACGCTCTGTTTCCTCTCCAGGATAAAAACGACATGTTCAAAGAGAGCGTGTCTAGTAGTGAATCGGAAGGAGGTTATTCAGCTGCCCAGGAAGACAATTCTTCTCCATTAGAAAATCTAATTGGTGTTGAGAAAAGAAATGGACACCATTCGTCGGATGAGAGCAGACCATCAATGCAGATCGACGAGTACGAGATGAAACAATTATTGGGAGAGCTAGACTGGAATTTGAACAAGATAGTTAAAGATGCAACAACATATAGGGACGTTCATACTTCAAAAGATGCAAGTAGCTCAAAGGAATTAGGGATTGAGGGTGACAGTTTGTACAAGCATAAATTTGTTTCTAGTAGCCAATCAACCGAAAATCTGTTCGACAGTTTATTGAAGGAAGAGAATATCATCGCTATTGACAATGAGAACACTGAATCAGTTATAAGTGGAGTCGGAAAGACGTTGGATAGCGATTCGAATGAAAAATCAAATGTTCACAAAGATACTTATAAAACGGATAGTGGCTCGACAAATACTGTAGAAAAGCAACAATTTCAAGAAAGTGGCCGGAATAGTGACTCGTCGAATTCAGGTTCCGCAGATTCGACAGAAGACAGCAAACAATTTAATGCAAATGTGCACCATCAGTCCTATAATGGAGAAAAGATACAAAATGGGAACAATAATAAAAGTAACAGGATTTCCGATAGTCAGTCTCGTGAAAATGACGATTCGTTTGAAATGTATAAAATTGAATCAAACAGTTTATTTAATAGAATTGCAAATAGCAAAGATGCTAGCAGTTCCTCTGAAGAACAGACCAATGCATTGAAAAAAGACATAAGTGAATCGATTGAAACGTTTAAATATGACAAATTCGAAGAAGATGCTTCAAACGATAAACAAGAGGAATCATCGGAGAGTCAGTCAACGGATAATTTCGAAGATCTGTCGGTTGAAAGCATTCCATATAACAAAGACGAAGGTTATTCTTCATCAGAACATGACAGTTTCGACACTGAATCATCTAGTAAAAAAAGTGATTTTGAATTCACAAATACTAATAGCATGTCTGTGGAATCCAAGGAAGACGCTAGTGAGACTAACAACCACGATTATAATAGCGTGGACTTAGATCAAGACAACAAAATAAACGAAATGGATTCAAGTGGCATGTCACAAGAGGAACTGGTCGACGATTCAATGGATGAAGGAAGTATTTCTCATCAAATTGTTAAGCATTTCGATGTCGATTCTTCTCTTACTTCTCTTAAAAGCAAGAGTGTTTCGGAAGACAAGAGCGATAAGGATTCTTTTAGCAAAGAATTCAAAAACCATATTTCATTAGAAGAAAATGCTCTATCATCTGATTCTTCTTCAGAAGATTATAGCATTCTCAAAGACAAATCTGACAGTCTATTGAGCAAAGAAACTGAAGATGATTACAATTTACCTAGTGACAAATCTAGTTCATGCGAAGAAAATTGCGAATCATTAAGCACTGAACAAGATTTGTTCGATAAAACAAAAAGCAGTGAAAACGAGTCATCCGAACAAAATATTCCAATTAATAAAGATTATTTGCCAAAGGATAAAAATTCAGAATCGGATCAAGTTATGACTTCAACAAAGGTAAACTCATCAGAGGAATCCGAAGAGTTGTTCGATAAAAGCAGTGAAAACGAGTCTTCCGAACAAAATATTTCAATTAATAAAGAATATTTGCCACAGAATAAAAATTCAAAATCGGAACAAGTTATGACTTCAACAAAGGTAAACTCATCAGAGGAATCTGAACAAACGCAGGTGTCTGAAGAAAATGAAGATATAAAGGAGCAAACAGGTAAAATAGAAAGCAACAAGAAAATGTATGAGAACGAATATGCATCAAACAATGATGATAAGGAAAACAGCGATGAATCCAGACAAGAATCAAAAGCATTTGCGACAGAAGAGAACATTTCCTATGACAGTGAGCAGGCCAAGAACGAAAATCCAAAAATACCAGAGGAACCAACTCCGTCGTCAGACGAAAAGAAGGAAGAAACAAAACTCCAATACATCATCGAAAAGGTGTCTGGAAATGAGAAAAGATGGCAAGAAAGTGGCGATGTCGATGACAGTGAGCAGGCAAATAATGCGAAACCTAAAACCCGTAGTACAGAGACAACGGAGAGTTATAGTGCAGAAATACCAGAGGAACCAACTCCATCGTCGGACGAAACGAATGAAGAAACAAAACTCCAATACATCGTCGAAAAAGTCTCAGGAAATGAGGAAAGAGGGCAAGAAAGTGGCGATGTTGACAAGTCTGAAAACGAGCAGAGCCATGATTATGGTAAACTAATCTATGAAAAATCTGTGTTTGGTGCAAATGTAGACTCTGATGATAGTGGCAATGGAAGTGAATCTATAGAGGAAACTACACAGAAAATTATAGAGAGCAGTGAAAACGGAAATGATTATAAATCAGAAGAACATGACAAACTTATTATCGAGAAAATTCAAACAAACAATGGAAACTCAAAAGAAAACAAAAATAAGCAAAGTCATGAAGTCCTTTATGAGGATCCAAAAAGTAACGAAAATCCTGAGCAGAATCATGAAAGCATTGAAAAAAATAAAAATGAATATCAAGAGGACAATGAACAAAAGAAAACCCCGAACTGTGATGAAAAAACAAATGAGAAGAACAAAAACGTAGACGACGATATCCTAACAAAAGAAATCAGTAATGACAATGATTTAGAAAAGGCCGTAGAAATGATCAGCAACATGTTTGTTTTCGATTTTGACGGATCTAACAGTAAGAAACATATCGATTATGTATCTGGAAAGAGGGTCAACACTGATTCAGGATACGGAAAAGTTGGAAGAGTTAAAAGTCTCATTCAGAAACTCGTTCACTTAAAGAAGCTCTGGTGGAAGACAAAGTATGGATCCAAAATATCTAAATCTTCCTCCAGCTCTGTTTACGGTAGTGGGGGCATGTCCAGACTAAATATGAAACTACCGACTTTGAAGAACAACTTGTATGAAAACTCAAACAGAAGGTCATTTTATGGTAAAAAGATCCATTCAAACTTCCGTAGCTTTAATACGTATGGTTTGCGACAACCGCATCATCTGCCTTCTTTTCTTGTATCTTCAAACTATGGCACAAGAGAGCGTTATGATAGACGTCCATCAGCGTCGTATAGACCCACACTGTCAAAATATCTACGCGGCTCAAGATACGGAAGGTCTAGATATGGATCCAGAAAACTCAAGATAAGTTTTGGAGACGGTAGTAACGACTATGATGAATCTCAAGCTGGATTATCCAGATTGTCTGGTATCTTAACCAAGAAGCCACGAGCTAGTGTGTACGGATCTAGAATCGGGTACGACGACAGTTTGTATAGTCGCCATGGATACCTTCGTAACACCGATGCACACATTTTCGATTCGGTTGATGGTTTCACCAACAACGATAAGGATGTTATTGTTCACCCAGTTGTCACCAAGAGTAACTATTAGATGTTTAAATGTAGATGTAACCACATCAGTATTCTCTTTGAAAATTTATATTGTTTCTTCCCAGTCCCATTGTCTTGTACGAATTCCAGTTTATGACTGTATGCTTATGTCTTATTTATATAATCATGGAAACGCGTTTTTAACATGTTTTATTTATTGTAGAAAGAGCTTAATTTATATCTATTTATTTTGTGTGAGGCACTGCAGGCAATGCCGTTTTATCTCTCAATAAAAACTAAAATTTCAAAAAATTGCGTCTGTTTTAAGTCACCATCATATTCAATATTCAAACAGAATGAATTAAACGCCAAGTAATGCTTTTGGGCAGTATATCGCAATTGCGATAATTATACATAAAACACTGTTATTCTAGGTAAATGTAGAAGCATTTCAACTTTTCAAATACATTCATATCTATTCTGCTCTGATGCATAAAACATTTAAAGTGGCATGTGACACATAAATAATTAAAGTGGTATGGAACACCTGCATAATGTCAATATTAATGTGGATAAAGGTAGATTATAATAAAATACTTCTATATTTTGGAATTTTCAAATCTCACAATATTTTACCAAATAATGTTTTAATTTTGGGGGGGGAGGGAGATAAAAATTATAAAAGCCTCAGCGAATACATGTAACAGTAAAACACTTAATTAGAACTGGTAAATTATGTCTGACCGAGTAGTACATGTAGGATTGACAACGCCAAGGCCAATCCTAAGCGTTTCAAAAAGTGGAATCCAGTTTATAATAAAAAATCTCATTTAATGTATTTTACATTAAACTCCGATTAGAAAATGTTTGACTTGAATAGTAATAGAAAAACTAGTACATGCCATAAATTTTCTATCAAAATCAATAACCCGGTATATATATAATGTATGAAGAACTTAAACCTAGGCTGGGAATTGGATAGCTTCGTTTTCTTTGCATAAAAAAAATTCCTTGCCTAGTATTCACTACTAAAATTTACTCAAAAAATGTATCTTACTATAAATTCAGTGTAATGAAACCAACAGTAACTAGGAATTTTTTGAGTACAGCACCAACATTTCTGATAGACCATGGGCATACAATGGAGAAACATAACAAAACACAGTTGATCAGACATATATTTTAATAACACAATACAGGTACTTGTACAGAGTTATCTATATTCTCTGTTCAGCATCTGAAAATCAACATTTATGTGGAAAGTTTTTACAAGTAGAGTCCTTCAGGAGTTCCCTCATTCTTTCTGTACAACACATTTTCTTTGGCGGATTTAAAATCCTCATTTGTCACTTTCATTCTTCGTTCTCTAAGAGCTAGAAGTCCTGCCTCTGTACATATGGCCTGGAATGATTAAATTACAAGAATGAAACAAAAATCTTTCGTAATGAAAATTTAGTAGCATTTTATTTAAAAGAGAATATGCTACAGTACCAATTCTTTATCATACCTTGATGTCAGCACCAGACAGGTCATCTTTTGCCATAACGTAGTCATCAATATTGACATCCTCCGCTAATGTCATGCGGTTTGTATGGATGGTGAAGATCCTCCTCTTTGTCTTCTCATCAGGAAGAGGGAATTCAATCTTCCGATCAATTCTTCCTGGACGGATCAGAGCAGGGTCAAGGGTTTCAATTCTGTTGGTTGCCATAACCACCTGCAATTTTTCATAAATCAAAAGTTATATTTAATGATAACAAATACATGTACATGTAATATTTCAGATACAATTGCTTCTATATATTAATCTGTAACACTATAAAAACACAAACCTTTACATCTCCTCTGGAATCAAAGCCATCTAGTTGATTCAAAAGTTCCAACATGGTTCTTTGAATCTCCCTCTCACCTCCAGAATTTGAATCATACCTGTTAATAAAAATTACTACATAAAAACTCGGAAGAACAGTAAATTTAACAAAAATCACTTTCGCATGCTTTGTTTAGCTTTGCCTTAATAATTTAACATTACAATACGTACCGTTTTGTTCCTACTGCATCTATTTCATCAATAAAGACAATGGAAGGAGCATGTTCTTCTGCAACTCTGAATAATTCTCGAACAAGCTTAGGGCCATCACCCTACAATCAGAAATAATTTAATAAAACCTGCAAACCATGTAACAATCATTTTCTCCTTTTATTTATAAACATATCAACAAATGAGGGATAACTGTGTAAAACTTACCAGATACTTCTGAATGAGTTCTGATCCCACTACACGTAAAAATGTGGCTGATGTCTGATTGGCTACAGCCTTGGCCAAAAGGGTTTTACCTGTATAAAGCATTAATAGGGTTAATTAAAAGGGTTTTCATTGGGTAGAAATTAATTTTTCATAACTTTCTTTCTGTCATTCAAATAGTATAAGTAAAGCCAATGCAGTATTTGGTTATGATTCTAGTTACCTGTTCCGGGGGGCCCATATAAAATGACACCTTTGGGAGGTTTGATTCCCATTTCCTCATAATACTCAGGATGTGTGAGAGGAAGTTCCACCGATTCCTACAGAAAATGAAGTTTCACATTCCATTAAATCAAAACGTAGATTCAATACTGTTTTCATGTTTTGGTACCTACATGTATCAGGCTATCACACATATACATGCAATGATGATGGGCATTACCTTGATTTCCTGAATCTGCTGATCGAGTCCTCCAATGTCTGCATACGTTTCCTGAGGAGCCTTCTCTAGCTTCATCACAGTCACCATAGGATCTGTGTCATCTCCCAAAACTCCCACCACTGCATGTACCTATTATCAATGGTCATAATTCAGAAAATCAAATATCAACAAATGTCATTGCAAATTGTTGTTGGTGTATATTTTTTCACTTTTGTTTGTTATAGTTGTTGTTGAGAATAAAGCTGAAATTTGTGCCAGAGTAAGGCCATACCTTATGATTGAGGAGCACGGAACATCCTGGTTCCAACTGGTCTTTGTCTACAAAGGACAGGATGCTCACATAGTGTTCACTGCCGACAGATGTGGACACAATAGCGTGATTATCATCTATTATCTCCTCCAGAGTGCCCACAGACATCGGCGATCCTCTCAATTCATCCACCTTAGTTCTCTCTTCCTAATAATCATAAAAGGGTTACCTCAAATGTAATACATACCAGGAAAACACAAATTCATGATAAAAGATCATACATACACATGTACCTGCAACTTTTCAATCCATGATTTTGAACCAACTGAGTGGCAAACATTGACAAAAAGAATGATAGAATACAGTACTGAGTACAAAGACAGAACAACTTTGGGATACCTCATGCTTTTCCTCTTGAGGTTTGAGTCTCTCCTGATTTCTGATGAATTCTTCTTCCATTAATAAGTAATCTTTAATCCTTTCCAGCTTCAGAAGTTTGAGTCTGCATCGTGTGTGGGGTGTTACTATCAAAAGAATTTTAAACAAGTGAAAAGCTGTCAATGTGACAGCAAACCGGGTTTTCTTTTATGTGAACTTTATCCATAATCCATGTCAACCCATATCCAAAGAAATGGTGTACCCCTATATGCAATATTTTGCCAAAAAGTGACTAAGTTCAAAAGCTGGTACTTTTTTCATAAATTATCAGAAATCAAAATCCTAGCAATATGCACACCTCTGATATACCCTATGTACAATTGATCTGCAAACGAACAACTTCCTATCTTGAAAACTGTAGGAGGAGTTATCCGTACAATGAGGGTACCCTATATGCAATATTTTGCCAAAAGTAGCTAAGTTCAAAAGCTAGTATTTTTTTCATAAATTATCGGAAATCAAAATCCTAGCAATATGCACACCTCTGATATATGTACAATTGATCTCCAAAACAATAACTTCCTATCTTGAAAACTGTAGGAGGAGTTATCCGTACAATGAGGGTACCCTATATGCAATATTTTGCCAAAAAATGACTTAGTTCAAAAGCTGGTTTTTTTTTCATAATTTATCGGAAATCAAATCCTAGCAATATGCACACTTCTGATATATGTACAATTGATCTGCAAAAAAACAACATCCTATCTTGAAAACTGTAGGAGGAGTTATCCGTACAATGAGGGTACCCTATATGCAATATTTTGCCAAAAAATGACTAAGTTCAAAAGCTGGTATTTTTTTCATAAATTATCAGAAATCAAAATTCTAGCAATATGCACACCTCTGATATATGTACAATTGATCTGCAAAAGAACAACTTCGTATCTTGAAATCTGTAGGAGGAGTTATCCGTACAATGAGGGTACCCTATATGCAATATTTTGCCAAAAAATGACTAAGTTCAAAAGCTGGGTTTTTTTTCATAATTTATCGGAAATCAAATCCTAGCAATATGCACACTTCTGATATATGTACAATTGATCTGCAAAAAAACAACATCCTATCTTGAAAACTGTAGGAGGAGTTATCCGTACAATGAGGGTACCCTATATGCAATATTTTGCCAAAAAATGACTAAGTTCAAAAGCTGGTATTTTTTTCAGAAATTATCAGAAATCAAAATCCTAGCAATATGCACACCTCTGATATATGTACAATTGATCTGCAAAAGAACAACTTCGTATCTTGAAATCTGTAGGAGGAGTTATCCGTACAATGAGAGTACCCTATATGCAATATTTTGCCAAAAGTGACTACGTTCAAAAGCTGGTACTTTTTTCATAAATTATCGGAAATCAAAATCCTAGCAATATGCACACCTCTGATATATGTACAATTGATCTGCAAAACAATAACTTCCTATCTTGAAAACTGTAGGAGGAGTTATCCGTACAATGAGGGTACCCTATATATGCAATATTTTGCCAAAAGTGACTAAGTTCAAAAGCTAGTATTTTTTTCATTAATTATCGGAAATCAAAATCCTAGCAATATGCACACTTCTTATATATGTACAATTGATCCGCAAAACAATAACTTCCTATCTTGAAAACTGTAGGAGGAGTTATCCGCACAATGAGGGTACCCTATATGCAATATTTTGCAAAAAAGTGACTAAGTTCAAAAACTAGTATTTTTTTCATAAATTATCGAAAATCAAAATCCTAGCAATATGCACACCTCTGATATATGTACAATTGATCTCCAAAAGAACAACTTCCTATCTTGAAAACTGTAGGAGGAGTTATCCGTACAATGAGGGTACCCTATATGCAATATTTTGCCAAAAAATGACTTAGTTCAAAAGCTGGTTTTTTTTTCATAATTTATCGGAAATCAAATCCTAGCAATATGCACACTTCTGATATATGTACAATTGATCTGCAAAAAAACAACATCCTATCTTGAAAACTGTAGGAGGAGTTATCCGTACAATGAGGGTACCCTATATGCAATATTTTGCCAAAAAATGACTAAGTTCAAAAGCTGGTATTTTTTTCATAAATTATCAGAAATCAAAATTCTAGCAATATGCACACCTCTGATATATGTACAATTGATCTGCAAAAGAACAACTTCGTATCTTGAAATCTGTAGGAGGAGTTATCCGTACAATGAGGGTACCCTATATGCAATATTTTGCCAAAAAATGACTAAGTTCAAAAGCTGGGTTTTTTTTCATAATTTATCGGAAATCAAATCCTAGCAATATGCACACTTCTGATATATGTACAATTGATCTGCAAAAAAACAACATCCTATCTTGAAAACTGTAGGAGGAGTTATCCGTACAATGAGGGTACCCTATATGCAATATTTTGCCAAAAAATGACTAAGTTCAAAAGCTGGTATTTTTTTCAGAAATTATCAGAAATCAAAATCCTAGCAATATGCACACCTCTGATATATGTACAATTGATCTGCAAAAGAACAACTTCGTATCTTGAAATCTGTAGGAGGAGTTATCCGTACAATGAGGGTACCCTATATGCAATATTTTGCCAAAAGTGACTACGTTCAAAAGCTGGTACTTTTTTCATAAATTATCGGAAATCAAAATCCTAGCAATATGCACACCTCTGATATATGTACAATTGATCTGCAAAACAATAACTTCCTATCTTGAAAACTGTAGGAGGAGTTATCCGTACAATGAGGGTACCCTATATATGCAATATTTTGCCAAAAGTGACTAAGTTCAAAAGCTAGTATTTTTTTCATTAATTATCGGAAATCAAAATCCTAGCAATATGCACACTTCTTATATATGTACAATTGATCCGCAAAACAATAACTTCCTATCTTGAAAACTGTAGGAGGAGTTATCCGCACAATGAGGGTACCCTATATGCAATATTTTGCAAAAAAGTGACTAAGTTCAAAAACTAGTATTTTTTTCATAAATTATCGAAAATCAAAATCCTAGCAATATGCACACCTCTGATATATGTACAATTGATCTCCAAAAGAACAACTTCCTATCTTGAAAACTGTAGGAGGAGTTATCCGTACAATGAGGGTACCCTATATGCAATATTTTGCCAAAAAATGACTTAGTTCAAAAGCTGGTTTTTTTTTCATAATTTATCGGAAATCAAATCCTAGCAATATGCACACTTCTGATATATGTACAATTGATCTGCAAAAAAACAACATCCTATCTTGAAAACTGTAGGAGGAGTTATCCGTACAATGAGGGTACCCTATATGCAATATTTTGCCAAAAAATGACTAAGTTCAAAAGCTGGTATTTTTTTCATAAATTATCAGAAATCAAAATCCTAGCAATATGCACACCTCTGATATATGTACAATTGATCTGCAAAACAACCACTACCTATCTTGAAAACTGTAGGAGGAGTTATCCGTACAATGAGGGTACCCTTTTGGCAGCCGCCCGCCCACCCGCCCGCCATTTTCACCATTTTAATAACCGGATTTTTCCTTCGGAAAACCCGGTTAACAAGTTTAAATAATCTATATATATTTATTATATATTTGTTGACTGTATCTTAGTTCATAAATTAGTGGAGAGTAAGAGATGTCTTAAGGACAACTATTAAGTTCATGAGTGGCTATATATTTGTACTTATAATTTATTGTACATGTATTATGTTTAAAATAAATAAAAGTATTTTTCATAAAATTTCATGAAATTGCTAAGCAAATAGGATCAATTGATAAAGTGATTATACTGAGACCAACAGATACATGGGATACTGTACCTTGTGGTAGTTTACTGGCTGTGTCTGGTCCCTTCATCTTCTTCTTCTTCTTACCAACTCTAGTTGGAACTGGGGGTTCATACTTCTTCTTTCTTTCCTATCAAATCATTTAATATTTAATGAGATATAACTCTTGAAAACAATACCTTATAAGAAGTATCAGAACGTAGTATGAGTTGATTGAGAAGTGAGGCTACAAACCTTGTCATCCTTCTTCTCCCCCTGTCCGCCTCCTCCACCTCCTGCTTGCTGGTTTCCCTGAAAATTTATTCACATGTAGAATACACCCAGAAGTAACCACCAAATAATAACTGTTCATTACAGATTCAGGGGCTGAAAATCCCATTGCCAGATGCCTGGGGCTAGTGATTTTTCCGATCAGGCAAGTAAAAAAATTGGTAGGGACTTACTCTCCATAATGATTTTAAAATGTTTGTTATTTAACTTTACAACAAATCCAACTAAATATCAACATGTAAAGTGTTGATTTTTTAACACATTCTTGAAAAAAACAAGAGGAACAAAACAATGTATATGAAGAGTAATTAGAGTATAAAAGAGGAGAAAATTGAAGTAAAGGTCAAAAACATGTATGGTATGTGTTTTTTTTATAAAATATTTTTATCACAACAAAGACTTTTGTAGAGCTAGTAGATATAAAGGTAGGGCATGTATATTTTGCCAAGCCATCTGCTCGATTGCAAGTGCCAATATTTCATGCCTTTGCTCTTGCCCTTGGGTTTATTAAAAAAGAAGTTCAAATCAAAAGCATCCTTAAGTTGTAAATAATCACTCAATCAGCATATTTTTTCTCTAAAAATTAAAAGTTTGATTTGTAATACATGTATCCATATTGAAAATAATTAAGTACACAATGCACTCTTCCATATTTTAAAAATGACTTTTCTTTGACTGAAAAAAACCCCACAAATAGACTTTTGGTTAAAGCATATAAGAATCGAGAATTGTGGCTAAGAGAGTCCAAACACTCAGTCCACATTGAATAAAAACATTTTGATTTTTAGTAAATTTTTGGTTGCATCTATGTCAAACTTTAAGTAAAAATTAATGCCAATTTTCTTTTATAGAAGGTTTATATGCAAGAGTTCTTGTCCATTTGGTTGGTTAAATTGCCTTTATCCCTCATAAATGAATAAAATATTACAACTGTTTAGCAGATAAATATAATATGGGGTTCCATACTACCATACTGACGTGCAACCAGTTCTCGTCGAGTACCATTTCTTGCCAGTGCATTGTTATGTCATTTTTCGTATGCAATTTTAAGTGTTAAATGATAAAATGACATAACAATGCACTGGCAAATAATGGTATTTGAGTGAGAACTGGACCCACGCCAGTATAGACATGAATATACATGGGACTTCTCATCCTTCTGACTTGTCAGAATAACAACATGGGAGACGAGTAGAACTCCAAACAAAGGGCTGTACTATTACCGTTTATTGATATAGGAAAAAAGCCATTATTACTCCTCTTAATTTCATTCTGAATACGTAAAATAAATAAATGCTAGCGACATTAATATAAGCGTCTTTTAAAGCACTTTTAAATCAAATGATCAACATTGTCAGATGTTCGACCCCCCCCCCCCCCCTTCCTTCCTCTGGATGAACAGTTAGAACAACATTCTAAGCTTATTTGACTGTATGATTAATTATCATTTATTGGCCTCGCAGGGAATATCTATGAATTGTTTACATTTCTTTCAAATTAATCAGTAATTTAACGAATAAAAGAAATCAAATTTGCAACTCACCATTTTCTCAAACCGGATATGAATTTTATTAACACCAATCCCGATTTTAAAAAGAAAAACAGCCGAACCCGAGCAATAAAAGAAATTTTAAGGGCAATGCATTTTTGCTGCTAAATCATTAGGGATGGGACGATCCACCGATGCACCGGTGCATCGCGGTATTTATTTTGACGATATTTGGATCGATACATTTACCATTAATACAACGATACCTTACCGAACTTTTTTTAATTTTTCAAAAATATCCGAGCTTCATATATCGGCTATTTTTAGTCCGCGCGCCTAATATGAAAGTACAAAGATGGCGGAAAACCTCGTAAAGTTGTCAAAACTGTTAGGAAGCTAAATATGGAGTGTGGAAAACTTTTGGAGTACTTGTTTATGAAAAACTAGTGTACACGAGACTAAAGTAATTTGTAAATTGTGCAACGCTCATTATGAATATAACAAAATAACTTTGGACATGCGGTAATACATCGGCAGGTTGAATAAATTTTAAACTTTTATTCATGTTTTCATTTAATTGCAATGTATCGTGATATGTATCGTATCGCATCTCATGTATCGTGATATGTACCGAATCGGCTCAGTACAGTATCGTCCCAGCCCTATAAATCATAGATACATTTTTTAAAAAGTATATGGCCATTACGACAAAAATCATGGAAAATGTACACATGATTAAAACTAACGATGCAACAGTTCACGGAAAATCATTTTTTTTAAATAAAAGACGTACCAACCGTAAATTATGTTCTGAATATAAACGTCTTCATGAATTAATATAGTTCATGATAAATAGCTGTGCATTCCCTAAGATTATGTAATAATAGATTTATATATATATATATATATATATATATATATATTATACATATATATATATATATATATATATATATATATATATATATATATATATATATATATATATATATATATATATATATATATTTACAAAACTGAGCATATTGTTTTTTCGGCGATTGTTTACTGGGGGTTTTTTTTACACCCAATATCAAGAATTTAAATCTAAATGTATATAGTAAACTTATTTTTTAAATAAAGGCTCGATATGCCATAGATATTAAACATATTAAACATGAACAGTGGCTGTACTATTAATAGTAAGATATCCCGTTTTTGTCTTTGCAACATGGTCCTCTAAATTCAATATGGCGTCTAGTTGTATACAGTATGCAGTACTTCATGATAATTAAGGAGGTAAGGAACACATGCAGTCGATATTAATGTGCATGGATAAAAGAACATCAAAATTGAAATATTTTTACGGATTTGAAATTTTCAAATTTTACAATATTTGACCATAAAATATGTTTTTAAATGTTTTGGAAAGGTAAAACTTATAAAAGCCCCCAACAGGATTCGAACTCATGACTTACATATTCGTAGTTGACGCTCTAATATATTGCGCTACGCTGTTAACAGGTAACAACTTCGGGAAAGAAAAAGTTAATAATTATTCATGATTTTATTGTTTTTTCGACCAGAAGAACATCACATTGGAGGTGTCCCATACCAGAATGGATGGGGGCGGTAAACAAACTCCACTCATTGGCAAAAAGTATAAAAAATAAAATCAGTCAGAAAAAGTTTTATTATATAATCATGTGTTATAAAAGAAATCAAATCAACATATACAACATATCAATACAAAATGATAAACTATTGAAACATGTGCATCCCTGATTAACGTGTATAAATAAATATCGGGTATAATTAAAGTTATGTAACAATCGATTGATGATAGGATCAATCAGGGACGTATATACTAGTATTAGTATATACGTTCCTGGATCAATGTAATCTACATGTTGTATGTACATATGCAAACAATACTTCCGATACAATGTTTAACAATAATATACATGTACATACTGTATATAATGCTGAGGCACTGATACTTCTCGTCAATATTAAAATAGTCAGTTGAAAACAAAACCATTAACAGATTAAAGTGTAGCTAGGTTGTAGTCAAATCAATATTTCTTGATCTGAAATTATAGACTTTAATGTGTGTAATAAAACTTAGTTCAGATTAAAACCATTTGTAGGTGGAATGTGGATCGATATTTACAACTGCAGGTTCGGTGCTGTAATATTAAGGCAAAATAGTTTTGTATTTAAAACTGGCACAAAAATCATGCGCCATAAGGAATCGGAGATATCACAGATATGCTTATAATATATCTAACAAATCAAAGACAATTAAAGTTGACAGAGTAGAGTAAATAAAAAACAAAAGTTAAAAAGATATGTTATAATATCATTGGTAGCCGATATGAAGCACCTTCGGAATCACCAAATCTCATTGTTGGGTTAAAGGTTAGTATAAGTGACATGGTCATTTTTTTGTAGTAGAGGCTGACCCCTGTTTTTGTTTTTCCTTCTGACAACAAAGATGGCGGCACAGACTATGCCCACCACAGCTACACACGCCCCTATAACGAGACCGGTTGTTTGTGAAGAGGAAGTGTCGGTATTCCCGGACCCTGTGCTGTCGGAAGCCGAAGAACCAAACCCTGACTTGGAACGTTTTGACGAATCCCCGCTGTTCTTGCTGGTGTAGAAATAAGGATGATCCTATATAAAAGGAACAACACTGTCATAATAGTTCCTAAATCATGGACACTATCATACACAATATATTGTATAAATGGAATGTCTTTAGTTGTCTTACAAAAATGGTTAGAAAAACACCGTATTATGATAATTTTTCGTCAGAATGAAATATATAGTACATAGTACTATTATATTAGTGGTGTGTTGCATATAAAATTATCGACTGACCTGGGAGGGGCATTCCACGGGCTCCTCGGGCGTCCACTTTAGACGCTTCTGTCCCACTGGCTCAACCTGAAATACAAACGCACTTCATGGTCAGTTCAACTTTGTAATTTGTCCTCATAACCACATGAGTTCACAATCAGTATTTCGTATGATTACCATGTTGTTCCATAAAGCTTCTGCGGCCGCCTTGTGGCCTTTCTCACTCAAATGGAAACAATCCGGGGCGAAATAACTCAGATCTGCTTCACTGGTGTCGGCCTTAAAAGATGCATTTTTAAATTTTATCAATTTATTGTTACCTTTATCATAAAAACCCCAATAGCTTCCAAAGCATCTGGAACCTTGAAAATAAAATACCATTTTCATGGGTTTGATTTTGCCTTTTGTACCAATATACATGTATCAACCTTTTACTTTATTATAAAACATTTGCTCCAATATATAAAATAACTTTTTTGTTACAAAATAAACATTGCTTACCATTCTAGGAATTTCTGTATCCTCGAAGAAAGGTTGAGCAACGACCGTGAAATCATCTCTTGTGTCGTACCTACCCGAGCTGACGAGATCACGAACACCTTGCTGATACGACCTTACGGCAGCCCGCATTTCCTCTCTCTCTGTCTCCGAGGGAAAAGTTCCACAACGACAAAGAAAACTACAACAAAGGAGAGCTCAGTAAAATCCATTGTCTGATTATTGATCAATACGTAATAGATAATGCAATAATTTATTATGTTTTCTTACAAGTGAATTGTATCGCAGATGAGGCCCTCGTTTAAAACACTGATGTCTGCAATATTAAGCGTCTCCACAACGTTGACAAAAGCTCTGGGAATGTTCTTGTGAAGTATGTCCAAAGCCTCCGTCACGTATGCGATAAAGTTAGCTGCACTAAAGGTTTCCTAAACAAGTCAAATCTGAGTTTAATATAAATGTTTAAGAACATCATGAAAATTTCAAGGCTCAACTTTAATGCCCTCTGACCTTGTCGTCACAGTAGTCACAAAGGTCATTTCCGCCAATGAAAAGTGTAATGAGTTTCCAGTCATTTTCAAAATCTACTCCAGGTTCAGTTTTCATTCGTTCCACCAGCAAATTGGCTTGAGCGGGCATGTCCCTACAACGATGTAACGAAGTATGACTAATGCATCACAACAGTTTACGACAATTCAGTAGTGAATTACATTAAAAGGTCTGTGATTTGAATTTCCGACATGAATATTGCAGCTCATATTGCTTGGTAACAATAAACAGTTCATGACAAATAACCCCCCGCTGACCTAGCCTGGTCCCCTGGGTTAGCGACGTTCAGGTGGGCGTTGTCACTGTTTACGTCGCCCTTTCCGAGGGAGAAGCCCTTCACGTCAGGGTTGTACTTCTTTATGATATCTGCAAGACAATGTACGTTGTAACCAGTGGATAAAACAAAGATTGGCGAAAGCATGCACATTTTTTGTACGACTCGACCGTCAGATTATACCAACTTACTGGCCAGTGTGACGTAATCCTCTACATTTTCGTCCCCGCCGATGCTAAAAGAATTAAGTTTAAACAATATTTATTAATATTTTTACAATAGCAGGTACATTTATTTGACATACACATGTAATGGGCAAAACGATTATGTAAAATATTTCAAATTTCACAGCATAATTCAACTGAATTAGAAAATAATTAAAGTTAGAATTAAGAGATCAGTAATATTACAATACGAATTGTACATGCTGAACTTTATATCAAAATTCGGGTGTGTCGACTAACAACATCTTTTGCAATAGCCAACTCGAAGACATCTGGCTCCGCGCGGTGACAAAAAAGTTTGATGATCTAGCTCACTTTTGGTAAAATTTTGAAGTTGTTGAAGAAGGACTATGATATTAAGTGAACCATCTAATTTCCATCTTACCCCTGGGCTTCTGATACGCTTACCTCCAAGAGAGTCCGCGGTACTCAGTGAGGAGACCGATGATGGTCTTCGCCTGTATCCCCGTGCCAGCCTGAAACCAATCAAATACCATCAACAAGACACTCGTAACCTACCCGTCAAGGTCAGGTCAAGGACAAGTCAGGGTCAGGTAAGGTCAAGTCAAGATCAATTCATTTCTCACTTTATATAATATATATCAAAATATATAAAATGTATCAAAAGAGGATGCATGAAGAGCTTTGGTGATGCGGTATTCTGTACACACCGTTATAGAATCGCCAACGCCAGCCACCACACTGATGTCTTCAGGGGCTAAATTATGAACTGAAAAATTTCAAAAGTTTTTGAATAATAGTTTCAACAAAGTTTAGAATTTCAACCAACCATCCATGCAGTGTTTATAACGGCAATTGATCCTCATAAAGGTACATGTATATGTACTTGTAAATAATAATATAGTATATGAATTGTGATTCATAAATGTATAACTACCTGTTACCGCTCCTCGTTTTAAGGTGTACGTAGAGCAAGGAAAGTTGGGTACCTAAAATAAATGAAATTGACCTATTTTTAAAAGAAAAATTACAGATACCGTCACCGATAAACATTTCTAAAGTAATATTCAAATTATTCCCGCGTTGATGTAATGTGGTACCTGATTGGCCGAGGTTCGGTATTTCTGGGCGTGTTCAGCAAACAGTCTGTTGAGTGTTACATTGTTGGCCTGACTTAGTATGAAGTCCCGGTATCTTTTGTAATCAGCCACTGAAGGACAGTAAGTTCATATCAGTTATAACGGGATCAAATATATCCATTGATTATGATATTGTACTAATAGGAAGTGCTGATATATAAACTGAAAATGAACTATAGAGAGAGAGAGGTCGGTCCAAGGCCTGAGATTATCTGTCTGCGGGGCGATGATCCGTGATTTGGCCTTGCACTTAAAACGAGGGGTCAATTGATAACTAAACAATCAAGTAAATGATAGTAAAAAAGTGAGTCAAATTACATTAAGGATTAGAAAGCAACATATAAACTTGATACCGTTATAATAAAAATCTTATGAAGTCGAAGTTAAAGTTACCCTTTTAAGTTCTTATATTTTCTCTCTCTAAAGACTAAATCTGATGTATAATTTACTCATATACTTAGATCAAAGTGTATCGTTTTATTTTAGCTTTAAAGTTTGAAAACAAAAAAATATAATAACGTCGATTGTAACATTTTTTTTTACAAGTATTGATCGGGAATATCGCACATGGATTCCTAATTGATGAAATTTTGTACTTGGACCTGACTGCAGCAAAAGACTTTGTTCAATGTTTATATTACAAGTGTGTCCTATATACTAGAAATCATTACAACATAGATGTGCATTAAGAGCACCATAGAACTTATATGCCACCTTTGATTATGTATAAGTAATTTAAATGTGTGTGTGTGTGTGTGTGTTTGGTGGTGGTTCAAATGCTATTTAAGGAATAAGGAATCATTCTTTGAATATTATGAGGTGATTAAATACGGTCGGTGCGTGATCAAATCCAACAAAGTCCGAAAAATGATTTCCTATTACATGTGCTTATATTGATATTATTTTCAGCCATTGTTCAATTAAATATTATATCATTGACTTCGCGTCATTGATAAACTGTATTGAACTATACGTTACAAAATTGATTTGTTGTGGTATCATAGACAAAGACACTGGAAAATGTAAATATTAGTAGATATAAGAAATGTTTGGATTTTTTTTTAATAGTATGATCATTTTACAATAAAATAATTAAATACGAGTATTGGAATGTTGGCGTATCACTAATAGATCGTCACATTAAGCATCAGTTTATTTCATTGCAAAAAATCTACATAATCTAAATAGTTTTGGCGAATAAATTCAATTGTACACTGAATACAAACTTAATTCCATAGCATATGGGAATAACATTATTTCTAATTATTTCAAATGTATCAACAGTTATAGGAAACCGCAGATTTACCGAACATATATGTACGGAGGTAGGTACGGTCGTATATATCCTAATAAAGAGTTAATAAAATAAAGAGTATTAGCTTCAAAAATGAATTAAAAACTTCAATGGCTTACATATTTCTCATGACAACACTGTTACCTTTTATATCTAATAATTAAAAAATGAATTAAATTTTGTTGAAAAAAGTTTTCTGTATGCGAATTCCCTATTAGTTTTGTTACGTAGTTATGTCACATGTAGCACAGTCACCTGATGTTTTAATTTTTTTTCTCTTAAAAAAAAAGTTTCCTTGTACTTTAATAATCACCTGACTTTTTAACGTTTTCACTTAAATAGAAAAGTCCAAGTCCTTTAATAATAACTTGACGTATTAAAGTTTTCTCTTATGAAGAAAAATATTTCCGTGTAAAGTAATAATCACCTGAAGTTTTAAAGTTTTCCCTTTAAGAAAAAATCCTTGTGGTATAATAATAACGTTATTAATATATTACAAGGACCTTTTTTTCATTAAGAGAAACGTCAGGTGTCATGCCATAGCTAAATGTTTTAATTCCACAATAGTATGTATATTGGAAATTTTTGGAGGAAAATGGTTGTCATCGCTTTGTCATGGTGTAAATTTACAAGTTGTAATGTTGTACATTTTTGTAATTAACCACCCAGTAAATTCAAAATGTACATCATGACAGCTTGTACAGCTAATGGCATTTAAAGTATTATTATTGGTGTTACAGCCTGCCAAATAATGATTCATGTATTCATAGAGATAACAAATGTATATATGTATTTGTTTTCTCACTTAATCTTTGATTAAAAATGCAAATAATAATTGTTGAAGGAAGAAGCAGTTAAAAAAGAGCATAAGGCATGTAAGTGCCTATAGACAATATTTGACTACCTAATTTTTGCATGTTTTCCTCTCTCTACATGTACGTGTAATTACTGACCAAAAGTACAGGTATTGATATTCTCGTGAAAAGTGGCTGAAGTTTTAAAATGTGTGTTCTAAAAACTCGTGACTGCAGAAGATTGGTTACATCTTCTGCCATACATGTACACGCACATGTATCTTTCCATAACAGTTAAAACAATATAGGATGGGCACAATTCAGGTCGGACTTTGTAATTACAGTAGTCTGAAATTCTAATCTATGAATTTATGTACCACTATCTATTTTAAGTCTGACGTCAACTCAGTGATGGAAGCAATTTCAAATCATAAACAAACTCGTCCGCTCAAAAGTTATAAGACTATATAACTTGGACCCTCTGCTTCTTGTACATATGTCCCTAGCTACTCTTCAGATCTAGATTCAGACTTATTTTGAATGAGTCCGGTTCTGGTCTATTGTACCTAACACACAATTTTCTTTAACCATAGTTTCAAGGTTTGAGATGTACCGGTAACGGCCAGATTTAAAAACAAGAGGCCCATGGGCCACATCGCTCACCTGAGGAACAATAGGTATGATAAAATCAGCTTAACGGAGTCATAATACAAACTATCTGGACAATGTACAATAATACATGTTGATCCTGTATAAATAAAATCCATTTTTCCCCTGGATATTCTTATGTTTATAATCATCTTTTCTAACAGGATGATTTTATAGTCATATCATATGTTGAGTATTACAGTTCTCAAAAAGATCCTTAACAATTGTTTATATATGGGATATAAACGTACATAAACTCTGAACCTTCTTGTGAGGCCAAAGAATTGTCCTGGGGCCAAAGTTTTAACAATTGTAAAGAATCATCTGGCTGATTAGTTTCTGAGAAGAAGATTTTTAAAGATTTACCATATATATTCCTTTGTTAAACTTTGACCCCCCCCCATTGTGGCCCCACCCTACCCCGGGGATCATGATTTTCACAACTATGAATTTACACTAACTGAGGATGCTTCCACACAAGTTTCAGCTTTCCTGGCTGATTAGTTTCTGAGAAGAAGATTTTTAAAGATTTACTTTATATATTCCCATGTTAAACTTCGACACCCCATTGTGGCCCCACCCTACCCCCAGAAGGTCAT